>NW_024742238.1:516248-561248 GCF_018991925.1 Homarus americanus
ATCATTTGAACCGATTACGTATTGCTCCGTGGGTATTGATCTCTATTCAATTACTCCCATATATTCTGTTACTTCATTTACTCTGGCGTTTTTCGGTTTTATATCCACGGGTTTAATTGACCGCGTAAACCGAGACTATGCTGTAATAATAATAATAATAAAGAACTATAAATACAAAAATAAAAAAGATCAAAAGTGAAAACAAAATCCACGGTAGTATATCATTATTAAATGCCTGGAACACATCTTAATTTGAAAACTGGGAGTTTAAGGGAATTTTTTACACTCAATTCAATACTTTTTTTAATGCATCTATTGTATTATGTTAAGTGGGACACACGTGAAGTGATAAATTACATACCTGAAGTAGCTGGCAGGCAATTATTGAGTCCTTACACTGATCAGGTTGTGTGAAGCCTGATGGCTCTGACTGGGTTGACAGTGGGTCAGTAGTTGTAGACCCAACTGTTAAAACAACATATGGAGGTGAGAGCACATTTATGGAGGTGAGAGCACATTTTAATGACTTATAAAATACAATATCATTACCTAACACATTGTAACAGCACAAAAATTGGGAAAAAGAGTTACACATTGTATTCTGCAGTAAGGTGCTGTCAAATAAAATACTGTTAACAAAAGCAAATAAATAAGCAAATCTCAAATTAGTTAAATATCTAACAGAGGTGGTAATTTTATTACTGCATAAACCAAACTTTTATACAGTATCTGTAAGTATAGTACAGTACTGATGTTTCCATGCAATGTTCCCTCAAAGTGGTTTTATAAAGCATTATGGTAGGATCTCAAGTTTCACGACTAATTGGTACTGGTTTTAGCGTTGTGAAATTTAAAATCGCGAAATGAGTGATGTTGAAATACATGTAAAAAAGCCTAATCAGTTCTGTGGTGTCACCCAAACCCCCCTATAATGACCTACAACCCACCCAGAAAATTACATTACTGTAATGTATTCATACATATTATACTGTATGTAAGGGCGGTAACGAGCGGGATGGTTGTCCGCCGCTGGTTTGCTTGTTCGTGGCTCCACTAGGTGGGGGTAGACAGAGTGAGAAGGTCACTGCCGCCTCGTTGCACATCAGACATTAGCCAGCCAGCGTCACAGCTGGACTTCCCCCGCTGTTCAATTTCAACTCTGGTTGTGTACTCATCTGAGGCTCCTGGGGCTCATGGACTGATTCCCCAGTCTTTCACTATTCAGCTGTCAATCTCCAGACACCTACTCCAACTACTACTGTGGCTGCCACGTCATCGCCACTTCCTCCACGCCCTATGCACTGTCCGTGGCCTGGCGTCTCTTCCTGTGTGGCAAGACATCGCCCACCAACACCGACGCCAAGTGAGGAAGCTGCCCTGGACCTTCCCCGAGAGAGGACCACCGCGTTAAATGAACATTCCACCGGGCTGGTTAGGGTATTCATCTGCAGCCGGAGGAAATATCTGTACTTTGTTTGACTCCCGTAATTGTTTGACTCCCGTAATTGTTTGACTCCCGTAATTGTTTGACTCCCTTAATTGTTTGACTCCCTTAATTGTTTATTTAATATTTGTGTGAGTGGTGTCAATTATTGTGATTATTTTCGTAGTACCGTAAAGAGATGTCAATCTCTAACGGTTGTTTGTTACACCTTGGAAACCCATGGTTCTTGACTTTCCTTTTATAAGATCCTGATTAGTGTAGAATATATTATCTTGATGGTGTCAGTGAAATACCTGATGGGGCTGGTTGATGGGTTCGGAGACAGGGAGGGCTGGTTACTGCTTCTTCCCTGCGCCCTCATCTACTGTACACCTCCTCTAACCTAAGCATCAAATCCCTCAAAGTCTTGAGGTAGCTCTTCCACCAGCAAGTCACCCAACATTTCAATAACATTATAGGTGGTGCCATCATCATCTTCTAAAGTGATGTTTGCCAAGGCAGTAATAACAGGCTGGGCCTTGTGCAGGTACCGAGTAATAAGGGCCCGCTGATAAGCATTAACACGGGACTTGTACAAAGCCTTATATTCCTCCAAAACCTTATCAATGACAGGGCAGATATAGTTCTGAGCATGAGGCCTGGTATTGTATTCTTCTAGCTGTTCACTGAGACATGCAATGGTAGTGAGCATCTCAGTCAGTTGGCATGTTGTGGGTTCACCAGACTTTACGTCATCCTCTCGTGTTGCTTGCGGTTCTTCTTGTTCTTCATCCTCCTCTAACATTTCTTCAATTGTCAGTTGCTGCTGATGTTGACCAATGATTTCTTGCAAATCTTCAATCTGAACATCCGAAAATCCGTGCTGGGACTGATCATGCTGCCTTGACCGTGTCCATTACTGTTGCCGCCACAGACTGCCTCTTCTCGTTTGCCCCGGTCTGCTCTGCCCCACTTACCTTGGAGTTAGCGAACAAAGGCTTCCATTCATGTAACACTGTTGCAACATTAATCTTATGTCATGCCTCAACAATTCTGTCCACTACATTTTAATACAGTACAGTAAACCCTAGTTATTCGCGGGGGTTAATTTCCAGGGTTTTTTTTTTTTTTTACGGGGAATAGCCCACCCGGGTACAGGTCATCGACCCACAACGGGACTAAGGGCGAAAAAATGATTAAAAAGAAATTAAAAATAGAAAAGAAAAAGATTATATTAATGTACACCACGTGAATAGCAACTTATATTATCTTTGTGCACTACTGTATACCTATACTAAACAACCGTCCAGCCGCGGCAGCACTCATCCCCTGACTTCAGCCCTATACATTTCACTCCACCAGCACCGACACTAGGCAGTCATTTAGGGGGTCATTTCACACAAAAACATTAAACTTTTGAGAGTATAATACGAGATGCTGCGTGGGGTGACTCATTGTGCTGGGGGAAGAGGCTTGTAAGCTTGCCACCATCTGCTTGCCATGAATTGTCGAATTCGAGAATGGCAAGTATCTACTGTATTATATTTCTTCCAAAAATCACAAACTGATAACACTTCATGGTTGCGGGGTGGTGCGTGTGAGGTGCTAGGAGTCGGGTCATCTACCATCTCCTCCTCCTTCTGGTTAGCTGGTGCTGGTAGAGCCTGGTCACTGTCAGAGTACTGCCTCGATTTGTTGTAACTCAACTCATGAGTCTGTCTGCTGACGAAAGTCTTTATAGAGTGACTGATAGTAGAACAGTTTAATGTTACTGATGAATTCTTGGCAAGTGGCTGCAGAAGCGATGTGGTGTTAGGAGGAAGGAAGATAACTTGTACATAAAGAGTGTCCAGGAGAATTATCCACCACCAGGAACACTTTGAAATCAATGTTCTTCCTCCGGCAGTACTGTTGGGCGTCAGGAACAAAGTGCTTGTCAAACCAATTGGTGCATTAAGATGTTGTAACCCAATCTTTTTTATTAGATGTTCAATAAACATTATGCTGCGACATATTGGCCTGATGATAGGTTCTAGGACGGGCAGCACAGATAACAACCAGTGGTTACATCAAGAACTCTCCACTTGCATTAGCTGTGAATAAAACAGTAATCATGTCCTTTGAAGTCTTTACACCCCTTGCCTGTTTTTCATCCTTAGCAATGAAAGTGGTCTTAGGTGAGCGCTTCCAGAAAATGCCAGTTTTATCACAATTGAAGATCTGGCCTCAGCAATAACCACCCTCTTTCACAAGAGCTTGAAAAACAGGTGGATATTTTTCTGCTGCTATGACATCAGCCGATGCACTCTCCCCATGGTAGTGGGCAAACTTGACTTCATAAGGCTTCTTAAAAGCTGCCAACCAACCAACAGAAGCTTTGAATGGTGGTGGAGAGTTAATGCACTTCTTCTGTGCAACTGCAGTGTAATAAACATGTGCTTGATGCCTTATGTGTGGCCCAGACAGGCCACCCTGCTTATGGTTTCTTCTTTCCACCCACTTGTGAAGGTAATGTTCTGTGATAACAAGCAGTAAGTTTCGTTGTGAAGTATCGGAGAACGTCCTGTTACTTGAAAATCTTGAGAATACATTCACAGAAGGAGTTAAGACTTCCTTGTTTTTCTTAAGGAAACGCATGGTTGATTCGGGGCAGTTGAACCTACGCATGATTTTACAGGTATGAGCACCACTTTTGATCATCACAAGCATCTCTCGTTTCATTTCAAGGGTTTCCTTGTTGACCTCTATGGCCATCATTACCACCAGAACCACTCCCAACATTTACATTATGCACCTCACTCATCGTTAATACACAAGAATCATTAACGCACAAGAATCATTAATGGTTACACAAGAATCTCACGAAACATAAGCACAATGGGTTATATAATCCAAGGTCACTGCACTGCTCGCTCTTGCTCATTCAAACTAACTGCAGTAAACAAAAAACATGGCGGATAACAAAGGACTGTGACAATGCACGCTACCCACTCTCCACTGACTCACCAAACCGGTAATGAAAATCGCTATTCTTCAGAAGCTGGAAATTTTAAAAGTGACACAAAACATTTGAATCTCAAATCTAAAACTCGCTAAACTTGAGATCCTACTGATATGGTAATGGTTAAAATTTTATCAGTGTAAGAAGGGAAGATGAAAAATAGAGAAGCACGAATAGGAATTACTGCACAGTAGAACGTCGATATAACGTGAGATACATTCCAAGAGAGGTCGCTTTAAACCGAATTCGCACTAAATCGAAGTGTTGTTTCAATGGAATAATTTAGTTTGGTACTTGAGAGAAACAAAATACTAAAAAGACTGAGAGTCTACCCAGATGCACCTCAGCCCATATCCTAGAATAAACAAAACATTGTTTTTTGTAGTATTATGTTAAAACAAACACTCATAAATCAACACAGCTAAAATTAAGGGATGCAAAATGGTCTGTTTACTGGCTGGGAAGATGGGGGGGAGGGTGGGAGGTGAGGTGATATGTTTGACAGTTGATGCCAAGGTCTAGTGCTTATTTATTTATCTGTCCTTAAGAGTGACTTTAAGTTTTTCTCTTATAAAATATCACTAAACTGACCTGGGAGAATATAATTAACATTGCTGGAATTCTTATAAAATAGTGATTAATTTGAATACAAACATGGTATAGTTCGCATTAGATATACAAATTTTAGTTCTAATTGCAAATGGCTAAAAATTTTATCTTTTATGCAAAATATATGACGTTTATATTCAAATTATTCGCTGTCTTGCAAGGATTATAGCAATGCAAACTATATTCTCCTAACTTTAGTCTGTGATATCATATAAGATAAAAAACATAAACCCTATTTACTGTATAACCACCAAACCCTGGCTGGGAGGGGGGAGGGAGGGAGGGAGGAAGGGAAGGTACTACTGCCTGGCAAGATATGTGTTGTCTAATGGTAGACCCTGCTGCCATATGGCATCACAAAAATTGTGACCAAGTCCCAGGTTGCTGATCTGACTTTCTGCCTCATTTACACACAATTGCAGGGTCTCAATTGTTTCTCTTACCATTGACAACACAACATACATATATTGTTTCTCACATTTTATTTTATTTTTTTTCTTTGTGGTTCTTTATTATTATTGCAGTGTTATTATTATTATTATTATTATTATTATTATTATTATTATTATTATTATTATTATTATTATTATTATTATTATTAGCAATTTTATTTTATTATTTTTATTTAATTATTATTATTTTTTTAATTTTACTTATCTGAATTATTATTATTATTATTATAATTAATATTATTAATATTATTATTATTATTATTACATTTCCGCCCCCCAGGCCCCGATGTGGGTCAGTGACCTGTGCCTGGGTGGGCTAATCCCCATAAAAATGAGAAAAAAAAAAGGTCTAGTGAAGTATTTATTTGTTTATTTATGTCCTTTAGATTAAGTTTTTGCTTTTTGTTTATAAAATGTCACAGAAGTGACCAGGGAGAATATAATTTACGTTGCTGGAATTCTTATAAGATAGTGATTAATTTTAATATAATCATGCTATAGTTTGCACGAGACAAAAATTTTAGTAATCATTTAGTACATTATTTTGAGTACATGTACAGTACAGCTTTGCCCTTAGGACAGTGTAGCGTACCCAGAGAAACATTAGGCACGGATTTTAAAATATGATGCGCCAGATGGTCTCGCGCAAAATAGGAAAGATTCGCTTTAAATTAAAACGTTGTCCTTAATTGTGGGTGTTGCTTAAAATCCATCATCTTAAATTGAATCGCTTTAAATCGACGTTCTACTGTACTCACAAACTGTTCTGTGATTAATACATGATCTATGTGTAGTTGTAGTGTTGGTCCACAAAACACTAAGTTGGCATCAGCATGAAAGATTTAAGAACCTGCTGTCTATTATCAGATGCTACTTCTCTCAGTGAGATAATCCTTCACATAAAATACAGGAATAAATTTCAAAAGCTGGAATAATTTTTATATAAAGTTGTGTGACCATAAAAAAGTTAAATTTCATAAGTAATGAAAGAATGTATATGTAGGTGTTGGAAAAGATTGCGTGACCTACAAATAAATATTTTATGTAATACAACTGTTTTACTCTACTAGCCAATAGAGAGCACTTTGAACACCATATTTAATGTATAATAAGTGTTATTCAGTGTCTGACAACGTCATTTTAAGCAAATTTAGTGACTTAGTTGAACTTTGTTGAAAATATCAGTGTTCATGTTTTAATGTAATTGAACGTCTTATTATGTGTTCAGTGTTCATGTTACATTCATTTACTTGCACAAGACGAATTGTGTGACATTTGTATTTCAACTTTATATACTGTATATATATGACTTTGAGCGCTTTATTCTCTGTATAACAGGTACTGCATGTGTTGCTGGGGCTACTGGGAGTTGGTGACCAGTGCAGGCAGGATGTATTGAGTAAACCAGGACTGAGTCTGAGACCCAAGGGTGTGGCAGTGTACGGTGTACAGACCGAAGCCTGAATTCAGCTCCAAAGTGAGAGCTCTGCTGCGGATTCACTGAAAGGTGAACGAACAGCAATGTTTGGATCCAAGCTGGCATAAGACCAATGGTAATTCATCCTGTATGTATCAGTCTGAGGTATATTATTCTCACTGAAAATATAAACACCGAAGTGTCCTGTGTTGTAAAGAGTGTTAAAAGGTATAACATTGAAAAAGTAACGAGAGGTGAGGTTGTGTTATGGAGTTGTGATAAGTGTGTGTGCCAAAGTAACTTGTATCCCCAGTACTGAGAGTAATAATAATTACCGTACACAAAAATCAGCCTTGTGAAGGGTTTTAAGAGTGATATAAAGTATTAGTACAAGTTGTAATGAATTCAAGTGGTGAAGACTCCTTATTTTTGTGTCACAGTTGTAGAATGTTACAGTGAGTTGTAATATGTAGCTTCTACTGAACATTGCTTCTATTAAATTTAAAAATTGTTGGTATTAACCTGGAGGTAAGGCCAAGTGGTACTTATAAGTTGCACCAGTGTTAATGTAAATTTGGCCAAGTTTTGAGTGAACCCCAAGAGGTAGTTATGTGTTTGTGTTCTGTTAAAGTGTTCCTATACTCAACTTCATTGCAATAAATAATCTTAATGTTTTTGTGCTTTCATTACTACTGCAGTATCCATAAGTTGTGGCACTGTATACAACAGAACCCACGAGCCTAGCCTTTGCCACGTTACTACCACCCAAGTGTCATGTTACTACCACATGGATAAGAGATTAATGTTATGTTGTACAGCATATTCTGATAGAAAAACCTGGGTGGTGGCAGCTACCGTGAGTATTGAAGATTGTAAAGTAACAGGGGGTTTCCCAGGTAAGCCCAAGATCAGAATATAAATAGATAGGGGACAAGCAATTACGAGAAATATAACAGAAAACAAAAATACTGAGAAATTGAATTAGAAAATAAAACTTAGAAACAATTAGAAATAAAAGAAAAACTACCATAAAGATAATAAGTAAAATAAGTAAAGAACATATAGAAAAATAATATGGAAAAAATAGAATAAGAAAAAATACAAAAAAAGACATATAAAAAAATATAAAAAACAAAAAAACTCTCCCTACACTAACTCCAAGCAAAATATGAAGGCTGCAGTACTATTGACACTAAGACTTACATCCATGGTATTTTTCGATGGCAGTAGCACAGAACTTGGTGCAAGCATTAAATTGCTTAAAGCGATTTCGATTTCCACCACACCCGCCATACCTAAATGCAATACAAGAGCCCTGCTCTTTGCTGAAATGCCACCGCTTGTAGCCTTCTGTACATAGCCCAGCATCTGCATCCATTTCACATATCACTAGTAAGGGAAGAGATGGTTAATTCATAGCCTCATTGTATACTAAAGAAGATACCAAATTAAACTAAAAACATTATGCATGAACAATACTGCAGTTATCAAAGCATTTGTTAAAAGCTGTAGATTATAATTATTTCTATCTCATAAACATTCACTGGATGTCAAAGCACTATTCAATGGCTACATAATGCTTAGGCAAGAGTATTAACACAAAAAATCCATACACAAGTCTATGAAAGAAATTAAAGTTGATATTTCAGTAATAATTATTATATACAGTAGCTTTGTGACTGCCTTAATTACCAACCACTTCAGTACTGCAAACCTGATCTACCATAATTTGAATGACCTCTCAAGGATGTGCAAATAAGATTTACCTCATGTTTTATAGGAAGCCACATAACTATCTTTTCGGTGTATTGGGTGTATTGGTAGAGTACTGTACTTTACATTCTACTTTACTTCAACCACTTTCCCACTTGACAGGTTACTTGGTTGGGCAGTTGATCACTTCTGTTACACACTGTTGGTAAGTACTGGATATGCAAAAGGCTCTTGAATATAGTTCAACAAGTGTCAATGTTGGTCAAGTCTAGACTTTAAGAACACACTTGGTACTGTCCCAACACTCTCTGGTATGTAATTCTAGGGGTCTCTTAATCCAAAGAAATTAGCTGTGGTAGTTTTCTGTATTGATAGCTTTTTTTTTAACTTGAGGTTGTAACCTCTAGTTGGGTGGCCATCTGCTGACACCAAATAATTGTGAACGTTTGACTGAGTAATGACCATTGAGATTCTTGTAAACTCTGCTTAGTCACATGTCGCCCTTCTGTAGTCTAAAATAGACAATATATATAAATACTGTATAGGGAGAGCAGTGACAGTTAAGAGTGTGGCCACAATAGCTGCTGAACCACAACAAACCTAACATTTCTTGCATACCTGAGAGGGTGCAAACACAGTGGCATTGCAGGACCAAAATGGTTAAAGTAAAAAACATGCAAGGTTAGTTTATGAAGGGATTGAGCTGCTTAGATCATAGACACTCCATGGCACTGGCACAAAATGCATAACATTCCCATCTGCAGGTATGCATAATATACTAGTATTGAGAAACCTGGAACCTGCTTAGAATCTGCTAGTCCAAAAGGGATTATAGAAAGACACTACCTTTAGTATTGTATATCTACAGAATCAATGACTTACTTATGAATAATAAAAAAAAAATTAAAATAAATATATAGAAAATAAATAATAATACAAGGTTGCTTAAAAACTGAATTCTTAACAAATTACCCTGTACTGTATATTGCTTTATCTCCTGGTTGGATAGCAACCCTCTAAGCAAGTTTAACCCTTAAAGTACTAAGCCCATTGATCGATGTGTTCCCAGTAGGGTACTAACCCCAGCAATCGATGTGGGGTGGATCCTGATTTTGTTTTCAAATTGTGTGCTGGTATTTTGTCAGGAATATACAACCTCGTGGCTACTAAAATGGGGAAAATTTATTTGTGGTAACTATGGGCCTCACTAGGGTACACCTCTCTCCTCCCCTTGTCCCTCAGTAACTTCATGACTGTGATGTTGCAAACACTGCTCCACCTCAGCTCGTCCTCCCGCCTCCCATGACCCTTCCTCACTAACCACCACTTATCCCCCTGTCTTCCCTGATCCCTCCTCACTACCCTCTGCCCATTTTCGTGTTTTCAATGTTATTTCACAATTGTTTTTTTCATTGGGGTGGTACTGGGATGAACTGATCCACTTCTGGTAAGTACAGGTACTGGTATTTTCACTATATTTACACACTCTAGAAACTATTTATGTAGCAGTCCAAAAATTACCTAGTTAGGTGGTCTTGCATTTCCATGATCCATTAACTATTTTTTTACAAATCTATAACACCAAAAATTAAGAATTATTTTTTCTGAAGTTACACATATATATATGCAAGTAAATCACTGTAGGTGCGTGTGATCTAGGTATATGCTGATAACCACAAGGAAAGAAGAAAACACGAAGTTCCCAAGCGCTTTCGTGTAATTCACATCTTCAGGGGTGAGTACAGACTAGTCTGTATTCACCCCTGATAGCATATATATATATATATATATATATATATATATATATATATATATATATATATATATATATATATATATATATATATATATATATATATATATATATATATATAATATATATATATATATATATATATATATATATATATATATATATATATATATATATATATATATATATATATATATATATATATATATATATACAGTCAACCCTCACTTTACGCGGTCCCACATTCCGCGTTTCCACGTTTACGCGGTGCCCTGCCAGAACCCAGGATGCTTACAATCCGCGGTGGGTGTACCCCTTTACACGGGTGAAGTATTATTTTTTTTAATTAGCTCATAAAATTCATACAAATTATCCGGCCAGAATATAATTTACATTGCTGGAATTCTTACAATTTGATGATCCTTTTGAATATAAACATCATAGATTTTGCATTAGACATACAAATTTTAGATATAATGTTTACTCTGAGTAAATATGTTATCTTTTGTGCAAAATATATGACATTTATATTCAAAATATTCCTGGTCTTACAAGGAATCCAGCAATGTCAATTATATTATCCTAACTTTAGTCTGATTTATTATTTATTACTAAAAAGGTAAACAGTCTGGTATTCCCACACATTTATCTAGTAGGGACGGTTGGTGGGGGGTGGGGGGGTTGGGAGGGACCGGCGACCGACCATCTGTTACCGTGTGAAGAATATTTTTTTTTTTATTAACTGAAGATTTTTATTTTAGCTCATAAAATCCATACAAATTACCCGGCCAGAATATAATTTACATTGCTGGAATTCTTACAATTTGATGATCATTTTGAATATAAACATCATATATTTTGCATTAGACATAAAATTTTTAGATATAATGTTTACTCTGAGTAAATATGTTATCTTTTGTGCAAAATATATGACATTTATATTCAAAATATTCCTGGTCTTACAAGGAATCCAGCAATGTCAATTGTATTATCCTAACTTTAGTTTGAGGTATTATTTATTACAGTACTAAAAATGTAAATATACTGTTATAACCCAATCATTTCTCTGGTAGGGAGGGAAGGTGGGGGTGAGGGGTAGGGAGGGAGGGAGGGGCCCAGGGAGCAGGTGGGAAGAGGGGGGGGAGGTGGGGTATTTTGATTGACAGATAGTATTTGGGTAAGTATATTGTGTTTATTTATTGATGATATTTGTTTTAGCTCATAAAATTCATACAAATTACCGGGCCAGAATATAATTTACATTACTGGAATTCTTACAATTTGATGATCATTCTGAATATAAACATCAAAGATTTTGCATTAGACATACAAATTTTAGATCTAATGTAAGTATTTTGTTTACTCTGAGTAAATATGTTATCTTTTGTGCAAAATATATGACATTTATATTCAAAATATTCCTGGTCTTACAAGGAATCCAGCAATGTCAATTATATTATCCTAACTTTAGTTTCAGGTATTATTTATTACTATAACTTAAAATCTAGTGGTTTTCCCCCAAACATTTCTTAGAGAGGGAAGAGCCAGCGAGTGTGAGAAGAGGGGGGAGGGGGTTGAGTCCATTATTTGAATGGACATTAACTTGGCGACTGTATTTCTCTATTTCTATGAAATATTAATTGTGTGCATGTACCATCATAAAATTAAGATGTTATTTTTACTAGAACATAGATATTGTGTCGGAAAAAGTGGAGTTTGGGGGTCAGCCGGTCTCTATTTCATTTAATCTCATATGTTATGTTGTTCACTTTACGCGTTTCTCACTTTACGAGGGCCTCCGTGGGTTCAATTGACCGCATAAAGTGAGGGTTCACTGTATATATATATATATATATATATATATATATATATATATATATATATATATATATATATATATATATATATATATATATATATATATATATATATATATATATATATATATATATATATATATATATATATATATATATATATATATATATATATATATATATATATATTTTTTTTTTTTTTTTTTTTTGCATCCGAGGATGGTGCAAAGCGTCTTATTAGTATTTACTGTAACATCAAATCTAAGAAATTTCTTTTTTATGAAACTATATGAGAGAAAACAGAAACAAAAATAATGTACCAGTATCTTATGCTAAAGATGTTACTACTGGAGCATCTCATGCAAAAACCAATATGTTACTCTATTTTGCAAATTATTTTTGTACAGTGACCCCTCGGTTAACGAACTCAATCCGTTCCAGAAGGTCGTTCGATAACCGAAAAGTTCGTTAACCGAAACCATTGTTTCAATGGGTTTTTGGGTAATTGGTTCCAGCTCACCGAAAATTGCCTAAATTCAACAAAAATGGTAGAAAAGTTCACTTACTTTGAGGTGTGTATGTAGAAGGCTCCTGGATGATGATGATGATGATGATGGGAATTAGAATGGGGGTGGAGGAGAAGGAGGAAGAGAAGGCATTGGGGTGGAAGAGAAGTCACCCCATGGCACTATTTCACCCATAAAATTTTAGTTCTCTTGGTGTATTTCAAGATTATTTTCTTTAAATAAACACTGCACTGCATTATATATTGTCAATATGTAAAATATATTTCAAAATGACCAATAATTTGCTTGGAAACACAGAAAAAAAGCGTTTAGTTGAAGACAGTCTCAAGCAAGATGTTACCTCCAGTGAAAACAGAGAGAGACTAACGCCTGTTTGCTGTGTTAAGAGACTGGATGCCGCGCATTAAACTAGTCACTTTAGCTTCAATTATGTTCAATAATTGTTAAAATGACTAAAAAATTGAATATTAAACTTTTAAAATTATTGAATAGTATAAACTTCTTGATATTTACTAAAATAGTAAGGAATTTAAGCCCTAGAACCAATTAATGTATTGGCGGACTGATAATAAAGCTGGTTGCCCGGTCAGTGCAAGCGAAAACATGTTGAGGTCGGTTCGTAAGAAATTCGTTAACCGAATTTTTGTTCGTTAACCGAATTGAAGATCCTTATGGAAGGCAGTTCGTTAACCGAAATTTCGTTAACCGAGGCGTTCGTTAAACGAGGGGTCACCGTAAATCATAAATCTTGCCTTCGATATTATATTGTGACGCACTAGAGCCATGAGGAATTTTTGGACAATACTAGATAGAACTCAATCTAGAGGCTGCACTAACTACTTTGATCTACTGTACATGAATGTAAGGATTTAAAAAAAAAAATCACTTGAGAAAAAATCTAAGTATACTGTACTTGAGTCATTGGGGTTCTGGTAAAATAAATAGCTGATTATTTTTTGTGTCAGGTTACAATTAATCACACAATAAATTCTATGATCAAAAATAAATAGAAAGTAGCAAAACTTAAATGAGTTCAAGAACTCTTACTGATCTTAGCTTCTTGGGTGTTATTGCCAAAAAGCGGAATTGTATCATGGTAGATACATTCTGCCTCACACTCATTCTCTGTAGAGAAGCGGTTCCCATTTCCTTCACAGCCACTGTACAAGAAAGGCTTACATCGACGCACATAGGGGTCATGGTACCATTTACGAAATGATCCATCACAAGGTCCTGAATTTTGTGGCATCTTACACACATCTGCAACAATCCATGCGAAGTAAAAAATGCAAATTAATAGATTTAAATATATTCACTTTAAATAACTGAACTATCTACTCATTAATCACATATCTTGTTAAGTGCTTGTTTTTGCATGCATCTTCTAATTAATTCATGCAATATATTAATAATGCATGCATTTTTCAAAGACTTGCAAATTCCTTTCATGTAATGTTTAGTTCAAGCACAACTTTACCTTTCATATATAAATATGTACTACTGTTTCTCACATGAACACTCTAGCAGTCCTTCACTCTAACCTATCTCTACTATATTCCTTCTCTTCTGCACATCACCTCTTCAGTTAGGATTTAAAATCTTACCTTCACGACGGTACTTGCCACACTGGCGCTCACAAAACTCAACAGACTGGAATCTATTGGCATTGCCTTCACAGCCTCCATATGAGAAGCCAATGCAGCGTTCTTGTTCAGGGTCAAAGTACCAGGATGGAATGGCTGCTCTACATGGTCCAGGGTCCACTGGTTGTTTACAAGGTTCTGGAAAAAATACAAGTGATTTATTTTAAATGCTACATGAAAACACATTTTTCTATCACCATATTTGTAATCCTTCCATTTCTAATTCACAATAAAAAGTTAAAGTAGCTACTCTAAGCACCATAACCATACTCTATTCACAGACATATATTCTTGCCTAATGTGTGGGGTAATGTTCCAAGATACCCAGAAAACTGTAAATTATGAAGATTGGAAGTGAATGGTTCCTATGATAAAAATGACTTTTATGTTCCTAGTCACAAAAATTACCTTTAAAGTCCTTAGAGCCATCCTCAAAAGTCTCAGCAGCTGAGGTGAGTTGAAGAAAAGAATAGGATAGCATGTGAATAATCAATTTAAGGAAGTACAGTAAAACCTCGATAAATTGGACTTCAATATTTCGCAATTTGCTTTTTTGGAACTTTCTGAGGTGCTCTGGACCGCTCCTTTATTCACCAGAAATATTTTAAAAGGTCTGGAAAATCGAGCATCAGCCTGCACGGTTTGTGTATTCGTACATGTGGTTGCATGTCTGTGTGTGGTTGTTGTGTGGCACGTGTCTCACTGTCTCAAGATTCTCAGTCTCAATCTGAGTCGTGCCTTCACATGTACGGTGCATCCTCGTATAACGTCGTCACGCTTAATGTTGTTTCGGTATTACGTCGCTAAACTTTAGAGACCAAAAATTCGTTTAATTTCCTGGTGATCCGATACTACGTCGTTTTGTGTGGTCACGGACTACTTTCTGTAGCGCATCACCCGCTCTCGTCTGGCTGCGCTACACTCTCTCGGCTCAGCACGCTGCCCTTACTCGCGGAACGTCACAGCGTCCCCAAGCTTAACAACTTTTTAATAAGTGCTGGAACGCTGGAAAGTTTTAAAAGGGGGCTAGATAGATTCATGGATGATAGAGAGTGGTAGTAACTCTCGACAGGAGCTGCCAGGCCAACCGGCCTATTGCAGACTCTATATTTTCTGTTCTTATGCTATCTCTGCCCCCCCCACCCTCCTAAGCCATAGATTCGTTTTTTTCTGACAGTGGTCTGATGTATCGAGGTTCTACTATATAAATCTACTTTTACCAAACTATGAATTCTTTTTTGTAATGTAATGCAGAAAGAAAGAGTATAAACTAAAATGTCTATTATTACTTACTTTCATTAATTAATTTGAAATATGGTTTCATGGATGTAGCAATATCTTACCTTCAACTACCAGTTCATCTACCTCTGGGTAGGTATCAGGATATGCTGTGGTTAGTACCGCTTGATTCTTCTTACACCTCTGCTGGCAAAGGCGCACTGTATCAAATCTGCAACACATAACACAATGCACAGTTATTCTCATGCATATATAGTACCTCAACACACATAGTACTACCATATTTTCTTCATTTAACAAGCTAATTTGAGCCACCCCTTTCAGTAAAATCACAATTTCCGCAAAATCAAATTTCCGTTATTTTTGCTTGATTTGACAAACTAGTTCACTAAATCAAGTGTGATTCCATTAAATTCCACGGCTTGGCGCATGGGGTTTGTTTACATTCGCTCAGTCTGTGTCCTGCTGCCACCACATGTGTTGTTCACTGCTACCTCTCCGTGTACCTCAGTCAACTAACTAATGTGCTTAGACATAATGCCAAAAGTCTCTCAGAAGTCTCAGCAAGGAAGTGGTGTGGGGGAGAAAGTCAAAAGAGTGTGGCTATCAATTAGAAAAAAGTTTGGAAATAGAAAAAATTTAAAACAATCACCAAACCCCCTAGTTTTTAGTAAGCCGTTAATGTTTCTCATGTTTCTATGTACATATCATGTGTCTGAGGTGTCTCCATAGGTGTGAGCAGATATATGGAATTAATGTTAATTTAGCAAACTAATCCACTAAATCTAGCGAAAAATAATGGAAAAAATTCCTTCTGCTAAGTCGAGAGTTCTTTATATCAGATTCCATTAAATTGAGAGTGTACTGTACAACACAATGCACAGTATTCTCACACAAAGGTACTTCAACACACAGTACTCCAACACAATAGGTACTCCAACACATACTAAATACAGTGACCCCTCGGTTAACGAACTCAATCCGTTCCAGAAGGTCGTTCGTTAACCGAAAAGTTCGTTAACCGAAACCATTGTTTCAATGGGTTTTTGGGTAATTGGTTCCAGCTCACCGAAAATTTCCTAAATTCAACAAAAATGGTAGAAAAGTTCACTTACTTTGAGGTGTGTATGTAGAAGGCTCCTGGATGATGATGATGGGAATTACAATGGGGGTGGAGGAGAAGGAAGAAGAGAAGGCATTGGGGTGGAAGAGAAGTCACCCCATGGCACCATTTCACCCATAAAATTTTAGTTCTCTTGGTGGAAGTCAAGATTATTTTCTTTAAATCAACACTGCACTGCATTATATATTGTCAATATGTAAAATATATTTCAAAATGACCAATAATTTGCTTGGAATCACAGAAAAAAAGCGTTTAGTTGAAGAGAGTCTCAAGCAAGATGTTACCTCCAGTGAAAACAGAGAGAGACTAACGCCTGTTTGCTGTGTTAAGAGGCTGGATGCCGCGCATTAAACTAGTCACTTTACCTTCAATTATGTTCAATAATTGTTAAAATGACTAAAAAATTGAATATTAAACTTTTAAAATTATTGAATAGTATAAACTTCTTGATATTTACTAAAATAGTAAGGAATTTAAGCCCTAGAACCAATTAATGTATTGGCGGACTGATACTAAAGCTGGTTGCCCGGTCAGTGCAAGCAAAAACATGTTGAGGTCGGTTCGTAAGAAATTCGTTAACCGAATTTTTGTTCGTTAACCGAATTGAAGATCCATATGGAAGGCAGTTCGTTAACCGAAATTTCGTTAACCGAGGCGTTCGTTAAACGAGGGGTCACTGTACTCAAACATATACAGTACTCCCAACACACAATAAGAACTCCAACACACGCTAAGTACTCCAACACACATGCAGTAGAACTCCAACACACATGAAGTAGAACTCCAACACACATGCAGTAGAACTCCAACACACATGAAGTAGAACTCCAACACACATGCAGTAGAACTCCAACACACACTAAGAATTCCTACACGCACTAAGTATTCAAACACACATAGTACAGTAAAGCCTTGAATAACGACGGTAATGGGTCCTCATATATTGCAGTGTAAGTTGAATCATCGTATCGCGAATCATGAATTACCATTAAAATAAAGCAATAAAAATGAGATGCATTCCCAAGTGTGACCTTTTCATATCTTTTGTGTGGCTTTTTACCCTCTTTTCCCCCCCGAAAACAATACAATTAATGAAAATTGCAAACTATATTCTTTAAATAATGTTTCTGACTGCACCTTAAACAATATAAATGAGTAATAATATGGTCACACAAGAGGAGATGAGACGCCATTGTTTTCGTTTGTGTTTACAGCCGGGTGACCAGGACGATAGTTCTCACGAGAAAATTAAGAAACTAAGACCCTGGTTGTAGCTGTAGTAAAATTAATGTAAAAAAATTAATATATGCTTTTAGTAACGTTATTTAATGTTAATAAATGGAACAATTGAAGTAGCTAACCACTAATGGCAAAGAAAAAAAAAGAAATGGATTGGGAACACCAACATATACGTACGCATTTAAGGATACCACATCATTTATCTTTTTAAGAACATGTACAAAAGATTCATTATTGTTTATTACTGAATATGTATTTGATTGAATTAATCTTTGAACTTAATTTTAAGAAATTGAATACCTGGATGTATGTTTTAAGTAATGTTATTTAATGTTAATAAATGGAACACTATAAGTAGCTAACCACTAATGGTAAAGAAATAAAGCGAGACAATTGGGAACGCCAAAGGTTTGAACAGTAAGTGAGTACATGTGAAAACATATCGTCATTTCTCTACATATGAATATGAAAGCAACATTTATTTACTGTTCATATATGTTTTAAATATTAGTTACATATGTAAAACAAAAATTCTACTCACCAATGGTGGTAAAGTCTAAAACATAAGGACAGCCAATGAATATTGTGCGAGTTTTTACTCAGATGACGAAGTCATCAGGTTTAACTCTGGCTGAAGATGTAGGTTTAACTCTGGCTGAAGCTGTAGCTTTCCATAAAGCTGTTGCTGAAAATACTGAACCTGAAGTTGTTGTTGAAGCTGCTTATGATGCTGAATTTGATGGTGTAGCTGAAGTTGACGGCTTAGGCCTTCGAATAATAAAGCTGTTGAAAGAACCTTGCACAGCTGCTTTCTTTTCTCATTATACATCTTTATGTAGAGGTCATTTGCGTTTATTTAAATTTTAACGCTTTGTTCTGTTAATGGATCCACTTCAGAAAATATGTTCATTGCTTGCTCCATATAATATCCACAGACCTCTCACCTTTTCCGTATCATTTTAACACATCTAGTTTCTCAGCTAAGCTTCTACACTTTCTGTTAGCTTTTGAAACAACACTACCATCTGTTGCTCTCTTGTTTATGTTGAATAGGGATGCAAAAATGCTGTAAGAAACCTGAGAAAGTTTTTCTCTTGTTCCTGTGACAGATGCGTGAAAACAAAAGGCCCGCCAAGCTCTGACTGTTGTTTACTACTCATTAGCAAGGCAATTTCTTTGCGCAAGGCGCTCTTCATTTTTTTTTACAGTATTTTTTTTTTTATAATACATATCAGGATTTAGTTATTATTTATATGAAAATTTAATTAAATTTTATTTTTATTATACACCTAGACCCCGACTTACGACTACGTGGACTTACGACCGTCGGGACTTACGACCGCCTCAGATATAGATAAAAAAATAAAATAAATAAATAAAATAAAAATTTAAATGACACACGCATTTTCTATACCGAAACGTTTCCAGTTAATGTAGTCTCCATGTATAATTAGAAAATTATGGGGGCCCCATGTGCATTCAGCTGACTACATTAAAGGGTAAGTGCTCAGTCACACTGTATCCATTCCTTATTATTTATTACTTTCACTGTACTGTATCCATTCATCATTATTCATTACTTTTACTGTACTGTATTTCATTGAAGATTTTTTATTAAATTTTTTTTTTTTTTTTTTTTTTTTGTCTATGTGGAGGCTGCATGTCGGACTTAGGCTGGATTTGAGTCCCCTAACCCAAGTAAATGAGTCGAGAATCTGGAATTACATTTTGATGCAAATGTAGTCTGAGATGAAATAGGGCGTAAATTGAATTGGGTCCTAAATTAACTTACAAGGTTTTAAATATGAAAAGTTGAGTGGTCTGGAACACAGCTGTCATCGGAGGCTACTGTACACCAACACACAATAAGTACTCCAACACACATTACAGTACAAGGGCTCCCCAAATTCACACACAGAGTTAGGTTCTCAAAATGGCTGTGAATTGCCAAATCAGCGAATAACATTTGCGGACTGAGGGTGGGGGGGATACATTTTTACTTGTGTACAAAGAAATGTATATTCATTTTGTGTTGCCCTTAGGACAATTATTTCTTTTTACTGTATTGTATATATATGTGTGTAAACACACACACACCACCCACACACCCACCCCACACCCACACACACACACACACACACACACACACATATTTACAATACAGGTAAAGGAAATTACTGTCTCCAGAACGAATGGCTCCGTCCCAGCTGCATAAATGCTGGCAACTTTAGAACTACCCACAGACATTCTTGGGTACATCCAGAGTGTCTCATAATAGAGACCCTGAGTAAAACTGCAAATTGGGGGGGGGCCTTGTGCTCAAACACTCTCTAACACATACATAGTGCTCAAACACTTCTCCAACACATATATAGTACTCAAACACTACTCCAACACATACATAGTGCTCAAACCTTCTCCAACACACATACATAATGCCAAACTCTCAACACATACATCATCGTGCTCAAACATGACACAACCAATCTGTTTTATACCATTAATACATTATTCTCTCATATAAAAATTTACTGCATTTATTTGGACATTTTAGAAGAAAATGTTGGGGAGAATGTCTGTGACAGCATGATTACTAGTGTTTGTTTAACTCGTCTGCTCTGTGTGTGTGTAGAGAATGAAGGCTGGAATTGGCTATTACCAGTGCAAAAAGCTGCTACAATTGATCTCTGTAGTCACGGTATGCACGCAGCATGCGTCGACTTCGTGCATTTTTTTACTTAGAACGATCTTCAGAGACTTTGATGATCTCTGACAAGCCATGTTCACAGCTTTAACTTATTTGGAAAACCATATAACTTATGGAATTCTGTAAACAGTCAGATTGTATTGAAATACAGTACAATATTGTACTTATACTTTACAACAATAAGGTAATAGTACAGGTTGACAACCCTTTATCCAAAATTCCGAAAACCGGAAAGCTCTGAAAACCGAAAGGTTTTTTTTTTGTGGGGCAAAACTTTTTTTTTTTTTTTTTTTTTTATTAACATGGACTAGCCCACCCAGGCATAGATCACTGACCCACACCGGGGCCTGGGGGGCGAAAATGTAATAGTAATACTAATTATAATAATAATAATTATAATAATAATAATTATTCATAGTAAATAAAAATTTTAATTAAAAAATACACCAAAATAATATAATAATGATAACAATAATAATAATAATAAAATATAATAAAATTTATAATAATAATAACAATAATACTATATTAATATAATAATAATAATAATAATAATAATAATAATAAAAACAAAGAAATACAAGAATGAAAAAAGATTAAGAGTGAGAAACATGACCTGACCTATGAATTATTAGTATTATTATTAAAATTATTATTATATTTTCACCCCCCCCCCAGGCCACAATGTGGGTCAGTGACTTGTGCCCGGGTGGTCTAATCCCCTTAAAAAAAAAAAAAAAATCTGAAAACCGAAAAAATTCTGAAATCTGAAATGCCTCTGGCCCCAAGGATTTTGGATAAGGGATTGTGAACCTGTATTTTGCACAAAAGATAATATATTTACTTATTTTCATGATCTCCATAAATTACATCTAAAATTTGTATGTCTAATGCAAATGTTAAGATGTTTATATTTAAAACGAGCACCATCTTGTAGCAATTCCAGCAATGTAAATTATATTCTGGCCGGGTAATTTGTATGAATTTTATGTGATAAAACAAACAAATATCTTCACCCAGACACAATCTGTCAATCAAAATACCCACCTCACGCTCCCCCCCTCTTCCCACGCTCGCTGGGTCCCTCCCTCCCTCCCTCCCTACCCCCAACCCCCCACCTTCCCTCCCTACCAGAGAAATGTTTGGGAGAAAACAGTATACAGGTTGTACCTCTCTAGTCGGCAACCTCAGGACCTGACCGGTGCAGGGCCATGGAAATTGCCGGACCATGGAAATTCACCCTTTTCCTGGATAGATAGTGACTTGTGCTTATGCTTGAAAGCACCAGCACCACTTTCTCTGCATCATGGTCTCTTTGAAGACATATTGAAGGGTTAAATGTCGTATAGTGGCTTCTCAAATTTCGCGAGTTTTTAAGTCAACGTATTTTATTGGAACACAAAAAAAAATAAATAAAAATTTTGACGGCGGAAACTTGAATTTCGACGGGTTTGAACGGCCCGCCAACGTGCAGACGACGTGCATAATCGTGTAAACAACATCATTTCTCTTATGTACAAAAGATTCATTATTGTTTATTACTGAATGTCTTTTTTTATTGAATTAATGTTTATGTGTGCAAAATGAGCAATATAATTCATTAATAATACGTAGAATATTAAAACATACTAGGAAATGACACAGCATTGTTTTCGTTGATTACAAAACCAGTGACTGACTGGTTCTACATATAAAACTGAAGAAAATAAGACCTTGGTTGTAGCTGTAGTAAAATTAATATGGTGGTTTTAAGTAATGTTATTTAATGTAAATAAATAGAACAATAGAAGTAGCTAACGATAATGGTAAAGAAAAAAGAGAGATCACGTATGTAAGTGCGCACACGTGAAAACATATCGTCATTACTTTACATAAGAATATGAAAGCAACACTTATTTACTGTTCATATATATTTTAATTAATGTTTCTGAATTTGTTTTTACTGAATTATGTTTGTGTGCAAAATTAGCAATACAATTTATTAATAATACGTGGAATATTAAAACACACGATGAGACGAGACGGCTGCCGGCATTGTTTATGTAAAGCTTACAAAACCAGTGACTGACTGGTTCTACATATAAAACTGAAGAAAATAAGACCCTGATTGTAGCTGTAGTAAAATTAATGTAAAAAAATTAATATGGTTGTTTGAAGTACCTGTAATGTTATTTAATGTTAATAAATGGAACAATATAAGTAGCTAACCATTAATGGTAAAAAAAAAGTGAGACTGCGCGTATGTAAGTGCGCACATGTGAAAACATATCGTCATTACTCTACATAAGAATATGAAAGCAACACTTATTTACTGCTCATATATATTGAAGGGTTAAATGTTGTACTCTGTATAGACAAGCAGAGAGAGAGAGAGAGCAGCCGAACTGCCGGATGTAAACAAACCTTAATTTCCCGCGGCTTTGTTTTTTTTTTAAGGGGATTAGCCCACCCGGGCATAGGTCACTGACCCACATTGGGGCCTGAGGGGCAAAAATTTAATACTCCTGTAATAATAATAATAATTCAGATAAGTAAAAAAAAAAAAAAAAAAAAAAAAAAAAAAAAAAAAAAAAAAAAAAAGCTGCTTATCTACCTATTGGACAAACTAAAATCGTTCCGGACCACGGGAGTTTCCGGACCACAGAATGCCGGACTAGAGAAGTACAACCTGTATTTATATTTTTAGTAATAAATAATAGCTCAGACTAAAGTTAGGATAATATAATTGACATTTCTGGATTCCTTGCAGGTCAGGGAATATTTTGAATGTAAACATCATATAATTTGCACAAAAGATAAAATATTTGTTTATTTTCATGATCTCCTTAAATAACATGTAAAATTTGTATGTCTAATGCAAATGTTAAGATGTTTATATTTAAAATGATCACCATCTTGTAAGAATTCCAGCAATGTAAATTATATTCTGGCCTGGTAATTTGTATGAATTTTATGAGCTAAAACAAATATCTTCAACAAATAAACAAATTACAGTATACTTCACCCGCGTAAATGAGTAAATTCACCGCGTAAATCGGGCATCCCGGTTCTGGCAAGGTACCGCGTATATGACCAAACGTGTAAACGAGAACCGCGTAAATCGAGGTATCACTGTATTCTACAAAGTAACTGTAAAACAACAATTAAATACCTGTTTTTGTTTCCTAGGCACCCTCCAAAATCAAATTCATAACATTCATCTGTGGACACTTCATAATAGTACTGTTTGTAACTTCCATTGCACGGACCGACAACCATGGGAAGGCCGCAAACATCTGGAATAAAAACAAGTTGATTAATTTTTCTGATTGGTGGTGTAAAGAATAAAACAAATTAAACTGAAAAAATATATATATTAAATGGCAGACCTTTCCTCACACTGATTTTTATTTTTTATTTTTTGGCCAACTTCAAACTGTAAAATCAATATACAGTCTGTCACATTTACATGGACAAAGAAAGATTAAAGATATTAACATTATGAAAGAATTGTACAAAATATATGATATTTCAGATTCAATGCACTTAACATCTCTCAATAAATTTCTACAGTTAACCGCTATACACCATTATTTTATTTCTTATTATGTTTTCTGTCCCGTGCATTTATAGGTATAGTTGGTCATAAAAAATATATTGTACAGTATACAGGACCATTAAAATGTCAGTATAATAAACAAATATAATTTTCAGGAAGATCCCCTATACAATAGACCCTTGCCATTTGCGAGTTTGCGATTCGCGAATTCGACAATTCGTGGTAAGCAGATGGTGGCTAGCTTGCAAGTCTTTTCCGCAGCACAATGAGTCACCCCCACACAGCACCTCATGTTGTACACTCAAAACTTTAGTGTTTCTGTGTGAAATGGCCCCTAAAAGACTGCCTAGTGTCAGTACTAGTAATGCTAGTGGAGTGAAATGTATAAGGCAGAAGTCAGTGATGATCCTGACAAAGAAAGTTTTATTATTAGATAAGTTAAAAGAGGGGACGAGTGCTGCTGCTGTGGCTGGTCAGTTGTTTGACATACGTATACAGTAGTGCACTAAGGTAGTACAGTATAAGTTGCTATTCGCAGTTTTGCCAATTTGCACCATTTCTTAGAACCTATCCCTCGCGAATGGCAAGGGTCTACTGTACAGCACCACCATATTTCTAATACTGTAATTGATTGACTGTCCATTATATTCAAGAACTACTGTACTGTATATACAGGGTGATTGAAAAAGAATGTTCAGAATTTAAATGGTTATATTTCATGCAGTAACTTACTTATAAAGGATGTGTTTTGTTTTATCTAGCAAAAAATAAAAAAATTGGCAAATATCCAGGCAATATTAAATTTCTCTCCACACTCAATAGACGAGCTGTCGGTTCTGAGTAAACACAAGAAATACACTCTACTACATTCGTAGAGTGATACGGTATATATAATTTGTAATATAAGTTTAAAGCCCCGCTATAATAATAGAGATAAGTTTATTTCTCTAGAAACAGAACCACCATTTGTAATGACGTCACTAGTTTGCCTACAGACGACATTCTCCAACAAACTCACTGCTGCAGTCGGAGGTAATACAAAGGTTGGCCTCTTCAGACCCCAAATGCCACGTTCAGGTAAGTTTTAAGGGTGTTTTTTTTTATGGTCTAAGTCATGGACATTTCGTAAGTGAAGAAATGTGCTGTGAAGAGCAGCTTATGGACATAAGAAACTATCATGTTCACACCAGCTCAGCTGTCATGTATTCTTACCTGGTAGACTTTCTCTTTTTTTCTAGTACATTTACAGAGTATATCAGTACTAGATGGAGATACAAATCAATTTAGAAGTAATGACATTGTCTGGACGTTGTTTTAAGAATGCATTGGGATATATCATTATTTATATTAATTAATAGGTAAAAAAAATTTTTAACTCCCATAAGTATTTGGAAGTTTAGATTCGAGATAGGCTATATTGAGTAAATTTTAAGTGTTGGTCATCCCTCTACCTAGACATGCAGACTATATTTTTTCTGATGGTTTGCGAAGCGTTGTGAACGATTTTGACATTCATTTCTATCGGAAATCACTAGTTTTGAGTTACTACCCCACCCCCCCCTTACCGGTGTATGTTAAGCTAACCTTACAACTTATAACTCATCATACCCTAACCTAACCGAATCTAACCTACCCTAACCTAACATATGACCTGTATTTTCTTCTGCGATCGAAAAATGTTTTGTGACAGAAATCCAGTAGAGATAATGTGTCTTACTGTTTAAAGTACTTAATCCCATAGTTAGAATCTTAAGGTTCCTCAGATGACCAAAACCTAAACCATACCAATATTGTTTGGAATGTTTATACTATGAAATTTGTAGTATGGGCAGCTAATATCCATTGAATTAGTTAATGTGCTTAGTAATATTTATATATTCAATATAGCATTACTGTGTTGCACAGTAAAGCACAATTAATTATCTAATAATATTTATTTACAGAGCCGATCAGCCGAGAAGGTTAGACAACTACTCCCAGGGTTCATCAAGGCAGATGAAAGAAATTTACCAAAGTAGATGTGTTTATGATTGTGGAGTATTATCAAGAACTCTGCCATCCAACTATGAAGCATGTTAAATTACATCTGTCATCTGATCATCTCAAGCCCATCCCCTGGCCATGGTCGTCACTAGTCCTTCCACAACATTAAATATAGACATCTGTGACGAAAACTTACATTTTCCAGACATGAAATAGAGAACAGTGATGAAAACTTCCCTGTTGGAGTTATCGGTCTTTTGCATCATTTTGGCACCCAGCAAGTAAATACACACGATGATACTTGAGCAGTAACTTATTTTAACCTAAAAATAAGGTATGACTGTATATATCAACATTGTATATGACAACAAGTCCTGTATTTCTGCTGGTAAACACATAACCACAGCTGGCTGCCTCCAGGCTCCTGCTATGTGGCTCAAACCAACCTGTGACTTCACGACCAATCACAGAGCTTTTCGCAGTCACGTGAGTTTTTAGCGACTTTAACCCTCATTTTTTTTTACACTTTTTGGCCCTTATTTTTTTTTACACTTTTTGGCCCAATTTATTTTAAAATATCATTACCATAGTAAATTTAAGCGTTTTCTTTACCCATTGACCTGCCACCTTACGAAAAAATTCCGACCAACAACTCGTCTATTCAGTATGTCTTGAGCAACAGTTGTTTTCCTGACAAAAATTACTTTGCATCAGCTCGAATGATTTGCATTTAGCAAATGAAACCATGTGTTGTGCTTCCTCTTGAGCAGTTGCCAGTGTAAGGAGGCAAAAGAGGACATGAGCAAAGATTTCTGGCACAGCTGTCATCACTGCCACCAAAGGTAACATAAGCACCATAAAATTAAGGAACAGAAACTGTAAGTATTTTTTTTACATTAGTAAAGAAAACATCACCATGGTAAGTCAATTATTTCATGAAATGTAACCACTCAAACCCTGGGCATTATTTTACAATGACCCTGTATATATTTACTGTACATTTATTCACTCTATTGTTACCCTTGTCTGCATTCCCTCACTTGTTGCATGAAAATTATTTGAAAAAATGAGTCAGTTTGGCTTTAAACTGAGGGTGTGTGAGGGTCCTGAAGTGTGAGAACATTTTCAAAGCAAAGAGTAGAGCTACACATTAAAGTAAGTATACGTATCCATCTGTGTAACCTACCAGTGAAAGAAGACACCAAATCCATTTCTCTACAGGATGTTTATTTAAGAATAATAGTAGAACTATAATTGTGATGTACAGTACTATTGTGCTTTGATGTTAAAAAACACCAGAAAACAAATTAATTTTCATATCTACAGTAATACAAATACTATGGTGGAAAAATAATTATAATATGCAAAATACTGTTACACATTGTTAAGCACTTTCTAAGACCAATAAATGCTTTGCCACCTTTATATATAATGTGGTTTACCAAGTGCATGGTAAGTCTAAGCTCAAACTTTAGATGTTCTTACCTTGAGCTTCACTACATTTTCCTTCACATTCCTGTCGTGTTGAGAAACGGTTTTCGTTCCCTTCACAGCCTCCATATAAGAACTGTTTGCAGACACCATCTTCACTAGCATAATGCCAATAAGCTTGTAAGTCTCTACAAGTTCCTTGCTGATGTTTTAAGAAACAATATTCTGTAAATATTAAAAAAAAATTATACGTAAATTTTTTTTTTTTTTTTTCGGGGAATAGACCACCCATGCACAAGTCATCAACACCACAACGGGGCCTGGGGGAGGGAGGAATAAGAAGAAATAGATATTAAAAATAGATGAGAAAAAGATTATATAAATCTACAACACGAAGATGTTGGAAAACCAGCTTTTAGAAGTGAGACAGATTGCATGAGTGTGGAAACACAGAAGAAGGCAGAGCCTTCCACAGTTTAGCTGTGTGAGGAAAGAAGGATGTACTATAACGGGTCATTCTAGTGTGACCGACACCCACAAATAAACAGTGGGCACCGCGGGCAAGACATGTGTTACGAGCCCATGGCCTTGCCGGCGGTACACAGGATGTCAAATCCACCGAAGATTGCCCGTAAAAGTACCTGTAAAAGAGAGAGTGAAGCAACGTTGCGGCGAAGAGAAAGGGAAGAGAGATTATCAACTAAAGGAGGAGAGTTAATAAGACGATATGCCTTTGATTCCACCCTATCTAATAGTTGGACAGAAGAAGAGTCACCCCAGATATGAGAGTAGTACTCCAAGTTTGGATGAATGAATCCCTAAAAAACCTGCAGCAATTGCTCAGGAGTGAAGTAGCAAAGTTGTGGAAGTGTAGCTTTCATGACATTTTAGATGAAATGGTGAGGCCTAGTAAATCTATTTTACAATTTGGCAGAATGATTGCATCCTGAAATGTGATTGGTAGGGGATCTTCTATTTTGGAAAGTGTAATTCGTAGATACTGTGTTTTATTACCATTGAATTTAACCAAGTTTCTACCTCACCAATCGGAGATGTTACACAGATCCGCATTGATAGATGAAATGATATCAGCTCTAGAAACAGATCTAGTTTGAGAGTTAGGGGGAGGGGAAATGTGAAGAGTGAAATCATCAGTGTAAGAATGGATAGAAGTAGTCGTAGTGTGAAGTAAATCATTGATAAAAAGAAGGAAGAGAGTAGGTGAAAGAACAGAACCCTGTGGGACACCACAGAAAGAGCGAGAGATCGATCCCTCAACAACAACTGTCATGGATAGATTCTCAAGGAAGCTCTAAATTAAAGAACAAAGTAGAGGAGAGAACCCATATAAAGAAAGTTTAGAGTGCAAGGATTTGTGCCATAGCCTGTTAAATGCTTTGAAGATGTCGATAGCCATGACGAAAGTTTCCCATAATCCCTAAGAGAGGATGACCAAAGATGGGAGTATTAGGAGAGCAGATCACCAGTAGATCTAACCTGGCAAAAGCCATATTAGTGATCTGACAAAAGAGAAAGGCGTTCAAGGTGACGGAGAAAATGAGAGTTTATGATACATATATTTTCGAAAATCTTAGAGAGGGATGAAGTGAGGGCAATAGGGCATTAGTTAGAGGGATTAGAATGGTCACCCCTTCTTTGGAATGGGCTGAACCAAGGCATGCTTCCAAGAAGAAAGAAAAGTTTGGGGTTTTGAGGCAAAAGCCAAAGAGGCGAGCAAGCAGAGGCCAGAATTTCAGCACACTTCCTCGGAACACGAGGGGGTATTCCGTCCGGTCCATGTGCCTTACTCACATCCAGCCTGGGTAACACACCAGCAACCCTCCAAATGGAGATTATAGGAAAGTGCATAGGTTCAGTAGGAGGGGTAGAGTTAGAATCGTCTAAGGTGAAGTTAGAGGAGAATAGGGTGCCAAAGAGATTGGCTTTATCAGGGGGAGAGTTAGCTATAGAGTTATCAGGTCAGAGTAGAGTAGAAAAAGAGGGAGTGCAGAAGTTATTACAGATGTTTTTGGTTAAGGATCAGAATGATTTACTAGAAGAAGAATTATTAAGATCAGAGGTCTTTCTGTTTATAAAATTTCGCTTGGCCCTGCAAAGAATAACCTTACAACGATTCCTAGAAGTAATGAAAGAGGAGTGGGTAAAAGGAGAAGGAGATAGTTTCATAACTTGATACGCCCTATCTCTCTCCCTACATGCAAGAGAGCAGGAGCAATCAAGCCATAAGTGTAGAAGATGGGATAAATGCACTCATACCACTAAGTATAGCCCCAGCAATGCTGTCAGCACATACCGTATATCACGGCCTATAAGGCGGCGGGGTGCATAAGACGCCCCCCCCAAATTTCCATTTAAAAAGTAGCTTTTGAGCTCTATTTGCTGTATAAGACCAGTACCCCAAATGTGACACTTACCCACTGACTCAGTAGTCCTTTACCAACCATCCTTGATTTTTTAAAATAAGGCCAATTCACTTCAAGTAATGTCATCAAATTATACCCGCTGGTGTAGTGTAAACACTAGTGACGTCACTGAAGCGTGGTGGGAGTGTTCCCTCGTCTCGGTGGTGTGACTATTTATACAACATGTGGTTCAACAGCAACCACCGTATTCTAATTGTGGTGTTTCATTAGGATTTGAGTGAAAAAGGTTACCAGTATGTACTTACTACATACATTTATTACACATATATATATATATATATATATATATATATATATATATATATATATATATATATATATATATATATATATATATATATATATATATATATATATATATATATATATATATATATATATATATATATATATATATATATATATATATATATACTGAATATACTATGTACAAAAAATGAATGTTCAATGAATTATTTATGGTGCATTAGGGTACTGGTCACTTCTGATGGGCTATAAATAGCCTTCTTTATCTCCCCTACATCTCACCCTGAGCCAGACGGAAGGGTCTTGGTAAATAACATGTTTGCTTATTTTCCATTTACTTTAAATAGATTTACCGAATTATTTGTTTTATTTATTTATTTATAATATACTGTAATATATTAAACACACTGTAATTATTTTCTTTAATTTATAAACTGTTTTGCGACAAAGGAATGTTCTCCAGTAGTGTTTCATTAGGATTTGAGTGAAAAAATATTACGTACTTACACAATTGTTCCTCTTACTTTGACAACACAACATACATACAGTATATTATTTCTCAGTTTTGATCTTTTTTTTTAATTTTTGTATTTATTTATAGTTAGTTACTTAAAATAAGGCCAATTCACTTCAAGTAATGGCATCAAATATTACCAGCTGGTGTAGTGTAAACACTAGTGACGTCACTTGAGCGTCTGTAATTAACCGTCGATAGTTTCAAGAATTAATGCACTCATTTACTGAATATTCTTTGGAAAAAAATAAAATTTAAATCAATTATTTATAGGAGATAAATATTATTATGAGTAAATATACCGATACCGGTATGCATTACTGACCACCTCCACGGCTCCTCACTGGCAAATGGGGGGGGGGGCGTGGGGAGGGGTGTGTGATGATAGCTGTGTTTATTATAGGGGTATAAATCTCTTTTACGGTATGTTAGACAGGTTTATAATACATTTTTATTATTTTAATATACCGGTAATCTTAATTTGAATCCAGCTTGCCAAACGTAAGTTTCAGTATAAAATAATTAGTGGTAAGACCTTGTGAGTGGCTTACGATGTTTTCATCACCACTCTTGACACACTAAACCACAATATTTAAGAGGTAAGAATTTTAAACTTGGTGGTTTAGACGACCCCCTAACTTTGGGCAGATTTTTTTAATGTTCAAATTTCGTCTTATAGGCCGTGATATACGGTACTGAGGAGTCTCGAGTGGAAAAGCAACATTCATCCCAGGAAAGTCGGAGAAGAATTCTCGCAATGATTACCGGGTACCAGTTTGCCCTCCAATAGTGCCATAGTTGGCATTTAGAGGGGGGTGGGGGAGGTGATCGTGCCCAACTTGATTTAATAGAAATAAGATTGTGATCAGAAGACCCAAAGGGGTTATAGGTAAAACAAACATCAAGAATGTTAGCAAGTTGATTGTGTCGATCAGGGACGCATGTTGGGTGTTTGATTATTTGTTCCAGATCATTATGTAAGAAAAAAGAGAGTGCCTCAGCTCCACCTGGGTCATCCCTTGCAGAGACAAGCCACTCTCTGTGATGTACATTGAAATCCCCTAGGTAAAGGATCTCGGTGTTGGGGTGTGTGGATAGCAACGACTCATGGCAAGAAGTGAGATAGTCAAAGAGTTCCAAATAGTTGGTACTGTTGGGAGAACAACATAGGAAACAAAGGAAAATAGTCACAGTTGGTAGATATTTTGAGCCAGATGACGTCATAAAGAAAAGATTCAATATCCCTGAGTCGAGCTATACCTGTAGGTGTACGTGTGTTGCAGTAGGCGCATACACCTCCTTTAGAATGGTGAAAGGTATAAAGGATGTAGTTGCAGACTTGAAAAGGTTTGGGTGAAGCTGCTTTGGTCAGTTAAAGTTCAGAGAGTTGTAAGAGGTCGGGGGAAGAGGTTAATAGATGGTGCTCCACAGAAAGAAAATTGGATCTCAGGCCACGAATGCTGGAAAAATGAAGTGTGAAAAAAGCCAATCCCCCAGCAACCATGGTGATGTCAGTTGAGGCCCCAGTAGTTCGATGATGATCAAGTCAGCCCTGGGGACCACAACATTCCCGACCAGTGAGACCCATGCGAGAAGGTCCCGCTTTATATTGTAAGTTAATTTCAGAGGTGAATAAAAGAATAGAAAGAATAAAACAGATCAAGAGTGAGAAAAGTTATATATGATGTGTTGTCAACAATAAGAGAGACAATACTGTACACAAATAAAATAATAAGATATGTTTTGTCGTAGAAAGAAGAAATATTGGAAGCAGTAAAGAATTAAATCTGTAGAAGGTTGTAGTGATAAAATTTATGGGAATAGGGAGAAAAGGACTAAAAATGAAATAAACAGGTAAAGAGGATGAAGACAACACTAGATAAGAATTTTTGAAAGAGAGGTTAAGTTAAAGCTTACAGAAAGACAAATGAAATTAAAGCATAATCTAAGAAACCTGACGTTATTGAAGTAAAAAGCCTGCCATATCTGTTAATTTTTTAACTCTAAACTACAGCAGGTCAGTTCCCTGTTCCTTGAAATCATAAAGCATTTCTATATTGAAATTCCTCAGTTAAATTATGCCTTAGTTTAGATACTCCAATGATTCTTGAATTATAGGCTTCAAATGATTTAATTAATATAGCTGTGAGCTCTACTGCTTCAGCATTTGAATGATGTCTGCTATCAGGTCTAAACCCCATTACAGTACTGAATGCCTTCATCATCTGTTTAGAAAACAAAGTCTTATTTCTACACAAGAAAACTGAATTTTTTCATACCTTATAATTATCTATACACTAATACCTCCATTAACTAGAACTCTCGAGTACCCGGAATTGAAATTAGCTCCGAATTTTTCCAGAAAAAATTCTCTCAATTCTGGGTCTGTGAACGAATTTCGAAGGTTGAAAATCAGGTGCATTTTCTGAGAAAAATCTGGAAAACCTCCCCTCAATTTTTATTCTGGGTCTGGGAGCAAATTCCAAGGATGAGATACTGTCGTGCACAATTTCCAGAAAAATTCCAAGAAACTTTTCCGAATACTTGGAAAAATTCCAGCGATGTGGATTTTTCTGGGTTTGAGAGTCGTCTCATTACCTGGAAATCTTTCATACCTGGAAGAGTTCTGCACCAATTATTCTGGCTAATGGGGATATCACAGGGATATCAAATATTATTTTTTTTCTTAAATCCCCAGAACTTAGAAGATATTGAGTTTTATCTCCTTGATAGATTAAAGAAAAACACAAATATTTCTGAGGTTTGGATGAATTTTGGGGAAAAAATATACATGTGTTTAATTTTCACAATAACTGATATAATTATAACAAATCTGAAAAAAGAAAAGAAAAGAAGTTTGGTCTCATACATAAACACTGAACCTACTAGTAACCACTAGCTGTACAACATGGCAGATGTGTACTTTTGTTCACTACTCTCCTTCTCGTTTGGTGGTGTATTATATATGTATTGCTGTACTGTATTTGCAAACTTACTGATCATAGTTTTTATATAAAAGGTTTAGCATCATCTAGACTATTATCATTCATAAGTCTTTCTGTAATCTTACTTCTTGCCATTATCCATCAGGTCTGATTTTTGAGCTTCTACATACTGGAGAATACAGGTATAAAGAAAATAATGGTAATTATAACTATACTCTACTGGTATTAACCCTATGCTGTAACATCTAGGTTATTTACTTCAGCAAAATTGAAGAGGAGAAAAAGTTAGAGGGAAATTAGAGGGAAAATGAAGTACAGTACAAGAAATTAATTATCAATATGTTGGGAAAAAATATTGAGGAATTAGAAAAAGCTCTAGCATAATACACAGCCTGTCACTACCTATGGAGAGTTGTCATCATCATTATCAACAATGTTTTATGGCCATTTTCCATGCTTGCATGGGTTACCAGCAATTAATGATGGCAGCTCTCCATGCTGCAAGGTCTTTTGCAGTCTCTCTTGTTAGGTTTTAAACTTTAATGTCATTTCCTTGGCTCATGCACCTCCTGACTCAATTGGTCTCATCCATTCTCTTCATGTGACCAAACCACGTCAGCCTACCTCTACACAGAACTTTGCCAATACAGGTATCTGTCGCTTAGCGATCATTCACTTAATAATAATTCGGTTTAGCGATTTAAAAATGTTAACACCCTTCATTGTTTAAATAATGAATAAAATTATATTAATGAATTGGCAACTCAACTACAAGATACTCGGATCAAATTTTCGTCATTATTTAAACAAATATACGAACATTTGGAAACTTCTTATAACCTTAAATAACAATGAATAGTTTATTATTATAAAAATTCTACCTTTGGTTTGTTTAATAATTAACCTGACAGTGATACAGCCAAAAACAGATCCACCAATCACAATCACCTTTACTTTCAGCCTTCGTTTACCAAGTACTGTCAGGTAAATTTGCGAGCACGACACCCAGGGTGGGGACGGTGCATCTTTGGCTGACTGAACATTTGAGTAGTGCCCTCTGAGATGTTTATTTACTTAGATTAGGTCGCCCCTTCTCCGTCTGTAATATAAACTAGGCAGGTGCCGGCATTCTAATCTCTCTGGGTAGCTGAGGTTCCATAGAGCAGGCACCAGTCTGGTGGCCTTCCTTTGGACATTTTCAATCAATAGATTAACAGTCTTTAGCATACCTCGGGTACCAGAGGGGTGACAGCATTCCAGACAGGGAAGCACCTCAATCTTGAAGAAAGTGACGAGTGACGGACCGTCCAGATACTGTACCTAAACAACCTTCTTTTAATACCTACTAGTTTTGTTGCCTGATTCACCTTCTTCTCACAATGGCCATAGAACTTAAGTTCCTTGTCAACATACACACCCAGGTCCAATTTTACATTAGGTCTCAATTAATGCAGTTTCTTCATCCTGTTGGGACATATAATATGCCTCCTTACTGTTGGTGTGACCCAGGTGCATCCTCTTGCACTTCATTACTTTGAATCTTAGTAGCCATTTCTTCGACCATTCTTGAAGCGCAATCTGTTTGGTTCTTAATTTCCTTAAATAACCTGACATTATCCGCAAACAATTGTATGGAGGAGTGCATAGCTTCTGTCATATCAAACAACAACAGGCTCAATACACTGCCCTGACGATTTCGTGCCATTAATCACTACGCACTGTTTGCGGTCATGCAAAAAGTCTCCAATCCCAGCTACGACATTTCACCGAATCCCGTACCCTTGTAATTTAATTCTCAGCCTTTCATAGGGTATGCTGTTGAAAGGTTTGGCATAATCTAGGTATATACTGTCGATATTTGTGCCTTGTTCAAGAATTTGAGTCCAAACATCCAGGACCTTAAATAATTGTGTTAAGTAGGAGCGCCCCGGCATAAAACTGTGTTGGCAATCCTTTACAAGGTTGTTTCATAGTAGATGTTCCAACATGGAATCTCTTATAATGCTCTCGAGTACTTTACACACTATGCTGGTCAGGTTTACTGGTCTATAATTATTCGTGGAGTGACAATCGCCCTTCTTGAATATAAGTCATTTTCCAGTCATCAAGGACCTTTTGCTCATCTAGGCGTTTGCAGAACAGGATCTGAAGGGGCTCCACAAGCTCGTTACACAGTTCTCTTAACACTCTGGGATGCACCATATCTGGGCCGGGACTCTTGTGAATCATCAGCTTTGAACAGTTTATTTCTTATAATCTCCTCCGAGAGCACAATGTAGGTCAGCACTGTCAAACCATCTTTCCTCAAATGCAGGAAGATTGTTCGCATCCTCTCTCGTGAACACAGAGGAAAATAATTTATTCAATGACTGCGCCTTATCCTGGTCAGAATCTGCATAACTACTACCTGTATCTTCAAGCCTCAGGTCCGTTATGCCTACTAAGTAAATAATATTATAGTGCACAGGTAGTTATCAGAATTTAATAAATATTATTGTCGTGTATAATGCCCTTGTTTATTCAATGATCAGTTGTCTAAGTGCAAATGTAGCCAATCGAGCCATCATGTAACAATTAATTTTAAAATATAAATTATAAATTAAAATGTTAAAAGACAATGGTTTAGTAGTGCTGTTAATGTGTTTCCTGCCTTGTCACCTCACCCATTGTATCATCAGTTCACCTCACAATGTTACATTTATTGTTACAATTATTAACTTTACTATTACTCAATGTACACTTAGAAAATATTTTTGTTTGCACAGAACTGTAATTAAAATACTTTATTTTATAGTACAGTCAGTTCTGCTATAACGCGATAGTTGTGTTCTTGTAAAACATCGTGTTATAGAAATTCGTGTAATAGAAATAACAGGGCTTATGGAGAAAATAGGGTTAGGTGCAGATTACTACTCGAAATCGAAAAAAATTTAGTAGTTAGCCTAACACAAAGGATAACACAGTCTAAATAAATGTTACATTCATATCTAATACTGAAATCATACAGTAAATGTAACACTTTACCTTGAAAAAATATGAATATAACTTGATGGGGGAGAAGGGTGATTTTGAGGTAGATAACATCGAGCTTCTCTTCAAGGGTTATAGCCTTTCTTTTACGATCATCACCGGGAATGCGATCACCAGAACGCTTCTTGGAGATATTCTTCTTTACCATATTCACAGTTAATACCACAAAATTGGAGAAATAGTAAGCAAAAATCGCGTTACAGCAAACAAGCGTTCGCGTTATACAAATATCGTTCCTCTATTCATAAATCGCGTTAGAGCCAATTCGCGTTGTCAAAACACGCGTTATAGCAGAACTCACTGTAGGTAGTAGGTAAGAGGCAGCTATCAAACAGGGAGGTACTACTGCCTGGGAAGATATTGTAAGCATAATGTGTTGTCTAATGGTAGACCCTGCTGCCATATGGCATCACGAAAACTGTGACTAAGTTCCAGGTTGCTGATCTGACTTTCTGCCTCATTTACACACAATTGCAGGGTCTCAATTGTTTCTCTTACTTTGACAACACGACATACATATATCATTTTTCACGCTTGATATATTTCTCTTATTTTTTTATTTATTTATGGTTCTTATCATTATTATTTTATTTTTTATTAAAATTTTTATAAATTATAATTATTATTATTATATTTTTGCCCCCCAGGCCCCAATGTGGGTCAGTGTCCTGTGCCCGGGTGGACTAATCTCTGCAAAAAAAAAAAAAAGGCAGCCAAGGCAGAGCAAAAACTGAACAGAAAAAGAGCGAATAATGGAACACGGATCAGCTGGGTAGTCACCAGCTGACTCAGAGGCGTGTGTGTGTGTGTGTTTCTTATTTCATCATTTTATATTATATTTTCTTTAGTTCTAAGTCACATCAGAGTATTGTAATTTTTACTCTGAGTGATATAAGTTATTTACATACTCAGACTTAAATTACAAGTAGAAAAAAACATTATTTGTTAAAATTTATCCGTGTTTACTATAAAAAACATACTCCATACAAATAAGGGGTCAATTTGCATAGAAAGAGAAACTTCTAATTTTACCTTTCGTTGCTACTGGCTTGGGATGCTGAGTTATGGTGTTAGATAGAGGCATATTATGAAGATTAATAAAATATTATTATTAACATTATTACCTGTTACGGTATATTTTAAACAATCGTGATGCAATATCGTTTTGGCGTGTAGGGCCCTTAGGAGCAAGATTAATAATATTATTATTATTTTGTTACCATTCTCAACAAATAGGTGCCATGTAGTATTCTTACTGCTTATTTCGCATTTACATAATTCACCTTTATAATGGGAAATAATTTAGCGCCAGAAAATGCACTCAAAGATCGGTTGGGGTTCAAAACGCCATAACCTATTATTTTATACTATGTTACAAGAAGATTTTCTCAGTGGATTCATCATATACAGATTTCAAACTTCATTTTGAAAAAAGTAAAATAAAATAAATTAACACTATAACTCCCAAAATAACAGAGTTATGGTTGGTTGAACTTCGCCAAAGTTTGACTGCGTTTTCTGCCACATTGGACCCTTTGGATGGGGGAGCCCCTCAAATATCAACACCATCTCTGAACCATTTATCATGTCAAGCAAGGATACTGCTGTTTCACCTTCTTCAGGCCAAGTTCACCCGCAAGTGAAGGTGAAGCTTGACAATATAGGGCATGACGAAAGTGGATAAAGTGCAAACTTCATTGCAATAGTACTTGGACTCGGAGAGGAAACACGATGACTTTGCTTCTAACATAGACCTGGTGAGTGTTACTTTACTACAGTGTACTGCAGTTTATTATTATAGCAAATTCTATGGCTTTTCCCTCTTTTCACTCCACACGGGACACGAGACAGCAAACAGCTGGGAGAACCCCATGCTGCTCTTCGCTCCCCCTCCTCAGTTGTGTCGGCTAACTGCTGACCACTTAAGAATTGCTTTATTCCATGTTTCTGACCTTATAATAGTTTTTTCCATATTCTGTATGAACGATTGTGTGCATAGGTAATGTGTGCATAGGTAACAGAGTAAAGGAAACTTAAGAAAAATTTGTATATCTATCCCAAATTACAAGATGAACAATAACAGCTCACAGCTCAGCCTCACCCACTCTGAGTGCTACTGGGTGGCGAGTCAGTCAGTCGGTAACTCAACTACACAATTAAATGCCATCTCCATGGATATTACTCCTCACTATCCCTTGCTTAAGATATTATTTTTCGTTTCTGTTCATTCAGCGATCAATTCACTGAACGATCTGTTTTTCAGGAATACATCACGATTGCTAAACGACGGATACCTGTACAATACACTCGATGCATACCCAACTACTCTCTTATTTCTGAACAGGACCTCACCATTTTCATTACAGCTCACTCAAGCCTGCTTATGTCATTCTTTTTAATGCCCATGTTTCACTGCCATACAACATCACACTTCTCATGCCAGCCACATAAATTCTTCCTTTCATGTGGAGGGAATGTCCTCATAGAGGCAGCAACTCCCTAAAATTCTTCCAGCCACTTCTAACTCCTGCAACTAAGCAGGCTTCAGCATCCCCACCAGCACTGATTATGTACATACTGTACAGTACAGTACAATATTTGAAATATTTTACCCATTTCTTCATCCCAAGAAGTTGGTAGGTATAAAGCTGGAATGTTTGCAGAATTGATTTATCTAACTTAAAACTAAAGCTTTACAAATTTAAAACTAACATTATAGAACTTTACTTTCATGCAGCAGAAGTATATTCCTCTTTTTGCATATATTGTACAGAGGTTAAAAGCTGATTAAATTAGGGAAATCATATACTGTACAGTACTAACCAGTATTAAATTCCTTTTCAAGTGCAATCTCCTTTTTACTTCCACAACGCTTTTCACAGAATTCATAAGAGGCAAAGTTGTTGTTATTGCCTCCACACCCACCATACACAAAGGACTTGCATTGGTTTTCAGATAAATCAAAGAACCAACGCTCTTCAAAGTTGTTGCAGTCACCAGTAGAACTGGGAAGAGAGCAAACATCCTCCTCTGGTTCTGTGTTGGAATAAACAGTATTGATTAGAAAAGTTTAGAGTTTTATGAAGGGGGAAAACTTTGAGCCCAATAAAGCATTAAATTTCCTGATTACTGCATGTACTTATCTTCCGTGAACCTTATCCCTGAGACTGCATTTTTTTTTTAATAATCCTTATACTAAACAATATAATTATGTTCACCCTCTCTTATCTGGCAACCTTGGAACCAAGGCTGTGCCAGCGATAGAAATTCCTTCCTGTTAAATAGAAGGCTAATAATACATGGAACATTAGACAAAGCTACACTTAGCCTAATGCCTCATAATGTTATGGATTTCTTTGCACATCACACAAATTTGACTAACATTATTGTGAATACATCTGATAAAGAAACAAGTAATGTGACAATAATACTTAATAATGTATTATAAATAAAATTATATGTAGAATTTACATATCCCAGGCCGTGCTCTGTAATAGTTGGGCAATATAATCATAATGCTCATAATTCCATGTCCTACAATTACTTCATGTTATTCTTGTAATCATGCCTCCCAAAAGAAAGTATTTTGTACAAAAACACTTTAAAAAAATACATATTAATACAAATAGTAAGTGTACATGTATATAGCGTTCCGCCACTCATGAACCGGACACCCACCACCAGGATCAATTTGCATCAGCACCACATTCATTTTATCACAGCCGATCATCAACCATTGTTCTTTCACCACGCTCATTTTGTTTCACAATGTATAATATCAACTTTAAAATGACAATCTTTCACTATTTCTTAATAAAAGGTCTTCTTGGTGAAGCAATAGGAAGTCTTTTTTGTATTCATTAACCACAATTTGGGGTGATTTCTAAAGAAATAATTGCATATACAGTAGAGGCATTGACTGTTATATGATGGATCTACTGTATATATGATCGATCAGATTTACGATGAAAAAATTAACACCATTTACCGCTATGTGATGGCTATGATCAGTTTTACGATGGTTACTACCCAAATACTTTTCCTGCATTGTCACTGCTATGAAAAATTGATCTGCAATAACTCGCAACATTTCAAGATATGATGAAGCAATCTCAGAATGGCATAATTTGAGTGACCAACGAGGGATGAGTGGGTGGCTCTGTCCATCCACTGTGACTGCCAAGCTGAGCAGTTATACTGTGTCACTGCTCCAGAGGATGGTTTGTGTGTGGAAGAAGTTGTTCTTTGTACATAAAATAATATATAATGTACCGGTAAATGTTAGAAACAAATAAAAATAACGATCAACGAAATACAAGAAAAAATACTGTGTTGACATTAGGCAATCTTGTTACTACACATGGGACATGAGACACCGAGCTGAGATTCCCCACACACCTAAGAAATGTTTATTCCCTTTATGTTTCTGACCTTATGATGACCATTATTAATTTGTTTTTTCTGCACATTCTATATGAAAGATTGTGTGTGTATGTAACCAAGTAAAAAAAAAAAATAAATAAATAAATAAATAAATGCATATACAGTACAGTAGTACCCCACTTAACGCGGTCAATTGAACCCAGAGGGTCCCGCGTTAAGTGAAAACCGCGTTAAGTGAATAACAGAACATATGGGATTAATTCCAATAGAACCCAGCCCGACCCCCAAACTCCACTTTTTGACGACAAATAACTATGTTGTAGTAAAAATAACATCTTAATTTTATGATGGTACATGCACACAATTAATACTTAAGAGAAATAGAGAAATACAGTCGCCAAGTTAATATCCATTCAAATAATGGACTCAACTCCCTCCCCCTCTCACACTACACAGCCGGCTAACAGATGGTCGGTCGGTCCCTCCCTCCCCCCCCCACCCCCCACCAACCGTCCCAAGGAGATGTGTGGGATAACCTCAAACTAAAGTTAGGAAAATATAATTGACATTGCTGGATTCCTTGTAAGACCAGGAATATTTTGAATATAAATGTCATATATTTTGGACAAAAGATAACATACTTACTCAGATTAAACATTTTATCTAAAAATTGTATGTTTAATGCAAAAAATATGTTGTTTATATTCAAAATGATCACCAAATTATAAGAATTCCAGCAATGTAAATTATATTCTGACCGGGTAATTTGTATGAATTTTATGAGCTAAAACAAATATCTTCAGTTAAAAAGAAAATAATTCTTCACCGGGTAACAGATGGTCTGTCGGTTGGTCCCTCCCTCCCCCCCACCCCCCACCAACCGTCCCAAGGAGATGTGTGGGATAACCACTAAATTTTAATAAATAATACCTCAAACTAAAGTTAGGATAATATAATTGACATTGCTGGATTCCTTGTAAGACCAGGAATATTTTGAATATAAATGTCATATATTTTGGACAAAAGATAACATACTTACTCAGATTAAACATTTTATCTAAAAATTGTATGTTTAATGCAAAAAATATGTTGTTTATATTCAAAATGATCACCAAATTATAAGAATTCCAGCAATGTAAACTATATTCTGGCTGGGTAATTTGTATGAATTTTATGAGCTAAAACAGGCAGTCAGGCAGGGTGGCGGGTGGGGGGTGGTGCGAATCTAAAAATAGCTCGAGCCGACACTCACCGCGTTGCTGTGGAAAAATCACAAGTTGAAAGTTCAGCTTGGCAAGGCACGCGGCGGAAAAGCCTATGGAAAGTATGGGTAATACTGTATACCAGAAATTACGAGTGGAAAAAAACACAACACAGGTCAAAGCTCGCATGAATCAATTTTTATTACTTCATATTTTTTACCTTACAAATATTATTTTGTGAACATTCTGTATGAAAAATTGAGTGTGAATGTAACAGTTAAAAAAAGAAAATTATGTATGTCTACCAAAAATTATGTGTTGAAAAAATAACCACTGAGTGATAACTCTGGCTCTTCAGGGACTCAAGGACAGAACCTATATTCTCCCCTAAGTTATTAATATTGACATACAATCCATCACCTTACAAGCATATTTCGATGTCCCTAACACCATCGTATAATGGAAAACACCTGTACAGTGGTCCCTCGGTTAACGAACACGATTGGTTCCACAGAGTCGTTCAATAACCGAAAATTTCGTTAACTGAATCTAATATTTCAATGGGATATTGGGTAATTGGTTCCAACACACAGAAAAAGTACACACAAAGTACTGTACCCGGTAACAGAATTAAAAAATTAAATATAACAAAATACAGTACAGTATAGTCTGCACTCACGTGATTTTGTTGACGTTGTTTGGTCATTTACGCAGCACCTTGCCAGAATGAAATGTTTTAATTACGCGGTAAATTTCATCATTTACACGGGTGAAGTATAATTTGTTTATTTACTGAAGAGATTTGTTTTTAGCTCATAAAATTCATAGAAATTACCCAGCCAGAATATAATTTACATTGCTGGAATTCTTATAAGATGGTGATTAATTTAAATATACACATCCTAAAATTTGCATTAGACATGCAAATTTTAGATCTAATTTAAAAATTTTATTAGAAAGAGCAAAAATTTTATCTTTTGTGCAAAATATATGACGTTTATATTCAAAATATTCTTATCTTGTAAGGAATCCAGCAATGTCAATTATATTATCCCAACTTTAGTCTGAGGTATTATTTATTACTAAACATGTAAGCCTGCTGTTTTCACCCAAACATTTCTCTGGTAGGAGGGAGGGACCCAGCTTGAGCGGGGAAGAGTGGGGGAGGGGGAGGGGAGGTGGGGGTATTTGATTGACAGATAGTGCCTGGGTGAAGTATAATTTGTTTATTTACTGAAGATATTTGTTTTAGCTCATAAAATTCATAGAAATTACCCGGCCAGAATATACCGTATATACTCGTGTATAGTTCGAGTTTTTAAGACCAAATTTTTAGGCAAGTTTTGGGAGATTTTCTTCTATATATTGATGTATTACTCATGTAAGAATTTTCTAGACTGCATTGCATTATTTTTGTTATGATTTACTTATATATTGTGTTTTCCTAGATCATTCTAGAAATCTCCAGGCGTGTCTCTATACGACCTGCACCCTGGATGTCGCTAGAATGCTCTACATGTCTGACGAGAGGTATATAAACACATGCGAGGTGCCTAGGGAAGTAGTCGCCTGTTTCTACCCAGAGTCTGAAGTATAAGCCTAGTGATAGTGAAAGATAATTGTTGGTCAAGTATTGTGGAATTGTTGTGAGCAATATAAAGTGATAAGGCAAAGTAGTTGTACACTGGTAGTGTGGCAACTGTATATATTCGAAGTGAGAAGTCAAGTGGTAAGGACATACCCTGTGAACAGTTTTCTGAAGAATTTAGTGATTATTAAAGAGGACTACAGCTCACAAGTGTGTTTCTGTGCCCCGGTGGAAATCTACCAGCCTGATACCAATTGTCGGGAAATAACCAGAGACTGGTGGGACAGCTTGTGGTAATTCAATGACATTTATGATATATCTACTGCTTCTATATTATGACCTGGCCGCTGGTAAGCGGTGAAAGAGGTGCAACAATATTTATAATTTTTAAGGAATCTTTAATATTCCACTGAACAGTTTTATGCATAACTAATCAAAATGTTTCCCTTTTTGCTTTTTTAAGTCATACCCAGAGGATAAACCAACACTGTAAATTACATATAATTATCACACTGTAGTTACCACAGTGTGTGTGGTTCTCTTCCTGTTGGGAGAACTAAAGTCACGAATATTTAATGGTTGTTTATAAGATATTACATACTGTAAATTGTGGGTAAAATAATCATCAAATATCTTTCAGCACACAACACTGTGTCTGCAGCTGTAAGATGTAACTTATAAAGGCATCATTAAATACAGTGTAAGTGTCTTTTTATTTTATCATTGAGAATATTTTACCCTGTATAAATATTTTGTTCAAGGAGTGGCCACTTGGCAGCGCTCACGTTTGTTTTTGTCAACATGAGCATCATCTATGAGCCACTAGATGCACTGTGTGCAAGTTATATGCACCATGGTGAAGGTACATGATCCCAATCATGTAGTTTAATGATTATCGGTCAGTATCTGTGTTGTTACTTATCATCAGTGTCTTTTTTTTTTTTACCTTGCAGTGAGAGGACATCACTAATGTTCACACTGTACTCTGTTTTGACAATTGTGAAGTGATTTTTGTGAGCAACTACCATTGTTT
>NW_024742238.1:563748-793021 GCF_018991925.1 Homarus americanus
ACCAAATAATGATGTGTAATTAACCGATATAAATATACATACCTCTGATTCATGTGAAGCTTAAGAGGTAGATGAAAGAAACATACCATGTGAAGGGTAACTCAAATTACTATTCTTCTAAAGACACTAATGAGACAGAGGTATCTGTATGGTAAGATGAAGAAAATTAGTTATTGTATTATATAAGAAGGCTCTACACTTATTTAAATGGTTATGCAAAGATTATTCATGCTCTACGTTAAAGATGTAATAAATATTACAAGGCTCCAGAGGACCATGCTTCAATATGGTTAATAAGTCAACAAATGTATACAGTATTAAATGTCCAAGCTGTAATTGATAAATAGCTCAATTTGAAACAAACCAAAATGCAGTTAAAATATATTAGTGCAGTTTCTCTTCGTACTATTAATCAACAAATGTTAAATACCTGTATTATTATTAGTATAATATATATATATATATATATATATATATATATATATATATATATATATATATATATATATATATATATATATATATATATATATATATATATATATATATATATATATATATATATTAATTTATTTATTTATTACTGCATAAATGTAAAAAGAATCATCTTCAGTATTTATAATCCAATATATTAAAAAACTGCATATCACTACCACCATACCACTAGAGTCTACCCCATAGCAGCAGTGTCCTGACCTTTGGAGCGACCCCGGATACAGCTCTGCATGCACTCATTCTCTGTGAGGAAGTTGTTTCCATTTCCTTTGCAGCCACCAAATGCAAATTGGCTGCAGATTCCCAGAGTCTGATCATAGAACCATCTGGTGTAGTTTCCACGGCAGGGACCAGGCATCACCTCCAGTAGACAAACGTCTGCAGCCACTCACGCCAAAAGTAGGAACATGACCATGTAACTCCTACTGAACAGTATCAACATTCTTTTTCTCAATTTTGCAATGAATTGAAAGTTTCAAGTCAGTAACTCAACCCAGGTGAAGAGATGGAGGGAAAACAGTTTAATGTGTCTCTTTTCAAGCTCTCATAGAGGTAATTTAACCAGATATGAGATAACTGTAACCATAATTTATAACATAGACGTGTGTGAGTGTGTGTGTATATGTGTGTGTGTGTGTGTGTGTGTGTGTGTGTGTGTGTGTGTGTGTGTGTGTGTGTAAAAACGAGGATTCTTTCTATACATTGTACTTGTCACTTGTAGAGAGACTAACTCATGCCTATAAATGTTCACATAGAAGAACACTTAATGTTGTATATTAATAAATGCTAAAACATAAAGCATTAAGTACGAAAGCAATTTGTCAAAGCAATCACTACTATTACCCTGCTTTTTATGGGATTACTCTGTTTATTTAACCAAATAAAAAAATAATATTATCTTCACAGTCAGTTTCTGAGTTAATAGTTATTTTCTATTTCTAAATATAAAACATTAAGGCTGAGTGCAAGAAGTTATTTAAAAGGATAAGCTGCAAGTCAGTTATTAGGTAGTGTTTAAGAACAATAGCTTTCATGTACCAAGGAATATCTTACACTCATTACCTTTACTTCCCTGTTTCATACTCCCAAGCAAGTTCAAGCTCGGTCAGCAATAAATTTATCACTCAGCAATAAATTTACTAAATGAGGTTAAGCTCTACTATGTTTATAAAGAGAAATTTAAAGTTACAACTTTATTTAATAAAGTGCACAGGAAAGAATATAGTTTAGTAAATGTCATAAAATAAAAAATAAACTGAAGCAAAGCACAACCAACGATGATGCTGGATTTTCTAAAAAAAAGTGAATGCTGGTCCAACATTCCAAATGACCTGCCTTTGGCAGGTCTATTACCTTTCACTCCCCAACTGGGAACACTTCACTCAGTGATACCTGTTGGAGTCAAACTAGTGACCATTGGGTCAGGATGCAGGTGCCATATCCATTTGGCTACCACACCCTTTTCCTTCATAATAACTTACAACAATAGGACAGCATCATGGTGAACTACAGAGCATTATTAGCGCAATGATTTTATTTGAAAATTCATATAAGTAAATATTGAAACTATTCTGAAAAAAAAAAACTTTTTCATGAATAAATGATACCACACTTCAAATTTAATTTACTGTACATCAAAAGTTAAAAGAGGAAAAATAAATAAAATATGTGTACCTGTTTTTTCTGGGATGACGCACATTTCTTCACACTCTTCCTTGGAGCCATAGCGGTTATTGTTACCCAAGCATCCTCCATATACAAACGGTTTACAGCTTCCACTTGCGGAGTCATGATACCAAGATGGGACAGAGCCAGTACAAGGACCTTCCACAAGAGGAAGATGGCAAGACTCTGTTGACAGTTTGGGGATTAAGAAATAGTTTTTCTAATAGTTATATTCATTAGAATGGGAAATTAAGTCCAGGAACATTGTAATAAAAGAAAACAGTGTTTTATTTGGCAAAAAAAAGTTCCTCTGGTGTCCACTCATCAACATAATAGCTGTTTTAAGTTATCTAATGTTGTTTTGTTAAGATCCAAGAAAAGACATCAAATTGGCCTCTGTATTCACCCTTGCTAATAGCACAGGCAGCTTATACTTTATCAATAAATCAGAGTACCACCCAGTTTTTAATTTCATTTATCCATCCCGGTCTCTACCTTGCCCTGGTCCTCCTACCCTCACTTTTGCCCATTAATATTTCTGTTATTATCCCCTCATCCCTAATTATATAAGCAGACTCAAATAACTTTTATTTGGGTATTACCATATTTTATGGCATATAAGATGCACACCCCCCATTTTAGCAGGAAGTATTTAGGAAAAAACTTTGTAGATTTTCCTCCTGTAGCAATAGTGTAGTTTTCTTAAAATAATATATACAGTACCAGTAAATGTGAGGAATAAATAAAAATAATACCAATAAATAAGTTAAAAAAAAAATGCTGTATTGCCAAACCAGTAAATATAAAGTCGCCAGCGATGTTAACACGCAAATGTGAAAAGGAAGTTTATCTGTAAATATTTATTTGTATCAAGTATTTGTAGATTTACAAAAAATTTTGCAGGTATGGCATTAATGGATTGTAATGCTTGTAAGAGTTCAGAAATGGTTGCTGCTTAGCTCCCTCTGAAGAGTTGGGTGTCTGCTGTACGGACATTAATCGTCTCAGGTTATCTCATCAGTAAAGTACAGTACAGTAGACTTTCACCAATAACGTCTAATAGGTGCCTGAAAAACGCCGTTATTAACGAAAACGTTATTTGTGTGACATTAAAATACATCTAGAGGGTTAATTGGTGCTGCCGCCCCAAGAATTTCACCCATTTTTTCCCCTTGAAGCCCTGCCTAACACTTTTTGTTCGCTGAAATAAAAAGAATTGTTATTCAATCATCAAAATAAAGAGTTTGAGTAATATAACACTTAGCTTGGGGGAATTTTTGAGGTGCTTGGTGTGATGATTGTTCCATATGTGAGGGCAGCTAACACTTGCACTGTCTCTCATTCTACAAGCTAACCATTTCACAAGAAAATGCTAACAACCTGTTTCTATTACTTTTATCATTCATAGCTCGCCTTGCATTTCGATCACTACCGAAATATTTCTTAGCCAGCACAATACTCTTCTTGGTCTCCTCTAAATTCCTATTAATATTTCACACTGTAGACTCAGGACAGTTCAATATCCTCACAATATCAATGTTCTGTGCACCACTTTCAATGAGCTTAACAATCTGTTCTTCATCCTTGACCAAGTAGGCACGCTTCTTGTGGCTTTGTCTCTTAGCTTTGGGGTCTTTTTTCTCATTCACTTTAAAAGTTCCTGGGAGTTCAGGCAGCAAATCACTCCCTCCACCACCTCCCCTAGCCCCCACAGGCAAAACTGCGGAAGCCATTATTGATCACTGACCCTCGCAACCACTGGTTATGGAGGCGAAAATCTCACACGTGGGCGCAGCGCTGTATTCCACGGAGCGTGTGTGAGAGTGAGGCGGAGCGGACAACTACGTCATCAACATGGCGGCAAACAAACGCTATCATTGATGCGCTTGGACGCTTCCCGCGAAATTCGAAATATCCGTTATTGAAGAGAATCCAGACGTTATTATCGAAAATGGGTATCTATTGTAACTTACCATTACAGTATTGTCGAAAACGTTATTGTGGAAGTCGTTATTGGCGAGAGCCTACTGTAGTTATAAATTGAGCTTTTATAGTTACAATAGTTATTTTTTAATTTATTAAAAATAATAATAATGTGTTCAAGAAAGCAAAAACATATTTTTAATTTTGGAGTTGGCTTAGGTAGAATTGGAGAAAGCAACCTCACATATAAGATGCAGGCTGATTTTTTTTAACCATTTTTCAGACAAAAAAGTGCATCTTAAATGCCATATAATATGGCAAATCCCTCTTCAATAACCATGACATTCAAATTTGGATTCACTGTTGGAAACTTTTATAGTACTGTATATAGTTTTCATAGTAGCAACTTGAAAAAACAATAAAATATGACAAACATAAAACACCAACATCTACTAAAATAAATATTAATAAATATGAACAAAAACTGTTTTTTCACTCTAAACAGTAAACCACTAATTGGAGGAGGACAGATTTAATTAGTCACTAATTATAATGTTGTACAGAATAGCCTTAAAAAAAATCCTAACTTCTTCTTTTTACAAGTTTCAAACTCTTTTTGTGACCAAGAAAAAATCTAAGTTAGTGGTTAATAAAAGTTTTACCTTTGCCATGGGAAGCCTGGTTCCTCAATAATAATTACCAAATTATTGTCACAAAATTTGACAGTTATATTATCATGAAAATGTTTAGTTGTTAACTATTTTCAATGTCTAATGTTAGCCTATAAATGCAACAAGCCATTAGTTTACTGAGAACAGAATACTAGAAAACCTAAGCTGATGATGACTTTGAAACTAATAATCAATAATTCATTTGACAAATGCAATTCTTTACCTGTTCCATGCATACCTGTTCTGAGCCTTAAAAAAAAAAATAGAAAATGTGAACCCATATCAGAATCTGGGCAGTACATGTTTAACAGCAACAACAAAAATTTTGTAACCAGAATGCTTACCCATTCCTTCAGGTTCAACACAAGCAGCTATGCACTCATTCTGTGTTTCAAACTTGTTAAGGTTGCCATCACATCCACCATACCAGAAGCGAGTACAGCCGCCATACTCCATGTCAAAATACCACTTTACGATGTAGTCTGCACAAGGACCTCGATCTTTTTCGTAGCCACACACCTCTGAAAATTAGTGGATTTCATGAACATATTTATATACTTATCAATCAGTATCAATCTATTCCATCTAAATAGGATTGATACAATAAAATAGATTGATCAACTAAGGCATTTATGAAATAAATCAACAGAGAGATTAAACTAAATGCACTTAAACCTCAACTCCACTGTAATTGAATTTTTTGAAGCATTATCCATTTTAGTACCATACAAAATTCTTGAATATGCACCTTTATTATTACTGCATCATTATGATGAACCAACTACAGATTTTTTTTAGCGAACAATATTATGCTAGAAAAAAATCCCCTTCTTCAAAAGTGTGAATTTGTTTGTGATTTTGATGGTAATTATTCTTTATTCCTAACCTTTCTTTACTCAAACCTGGAAAAGTTAATGTTTTCAAGCAGTTTATCTTTACTGTACATACATACAGTTATATATTTATTTATTTGCGATATGCCAATATAAAATGAGCCAATGAGGTGCAAGGGGCGGGATTTGTATCGCCAACTGAAGAAAATAATAATAAGTAAAACATAATTATAATAAGGTTCTGTGTCATTGATCAAAAGAGAGAAGCAAAAATAAATGCTAGTACAGGTTGTACCTCTCTAGTCCGGCATTCTGTGGTCCGGAAACTCCCGTGGTCCGGAACGATTTTAGTTTGTCCAACAGGTAGATAGGCAGCTTTTTTTTTTTTTATTTTTTTTATTTTTTACTTATTTTAATTATTATTATTATTACAGGAGTATTAAATTTTTGCCCCTCAGGCCCCTCGTGGGTCAGTGACTTATGCCCGGGTGGGCTAATCCCCTTAAAAAAAAAAAGCCGCGGGAAATTAAGGTTTGTTTACATCCGGCAGTTCGGCTGCTCTCTCTCTCTCTCTCTCTCTGCTTGTCTATACAGAGTACAACATTTAACCCTTCAATATATATGAGCAGTAAATAAGTGTTGCTTTCATATTCTTATGTAGAGTAATGACGATATGTTTTCACATGTGCGCACTTACATACGCGCAGTCTCACTTTTTTTTTTACCATTAATGGTTAGCTACTTATATTGTTCCATTTATTAACATTAAATAACATTACAGGTACTTCAAACAACCATATTAATTTTTTTACATTAATTTTACTGCAGCTAAAATCAGGGTCTTATTTTCTTCAGTTTTATATGTAGAACCAATCAGTCACTGGTTTTGTAAGCTTTAACATAAACAATGCCGGCAGCCGTCTCGTCTCCTCTAATATTCCACGTATTATTAATAAATTGTATTGTTAATTTTGCACACACAAACATTAATTCAATAAAAAGAAATTCAGAAACATAAATTAAAATATATATGAACAGTAAATAAGTGTTGCTTTCATATTCTTATGTAAAGTAATGACGATATGTTTTCACGTGTTCGCATGCCCACTTACATACGCGATCTCTTTTTTCTTTACCATTATCGTTAGCTACTTCTATTGTTCCATTTATTTCCATTTATTAACATTAAATAACATTACTTAAAACAACCATATAAATTTTACTACAGCTACAGCCAAGGTCTTATTTTCTTCAGTTTTATATGTAGAACCAGTCAGTCACTGGTTTTGTAATCAACGAAAACAATGCTGTGTCATTTCCTCGTGTGTTTTAATATTCTACGTATTATTAATGAATTGTATTGCTCATTTTGCACACATAAAAATTAATTCAATAAAAAAGACATTCAGTAATAAACAATAATGAATCTTTTGTACATAAGAGAAATGACGCTGTTTACACGATTATGCCCGTCGTCTGCACGTTGGCAGGCCGTTGAAACCCGTCGAAATTCAAGTTTCCGCCGTCAAAATTTTTATTTATTTATTTTTTTGTGTGTTCCAATAAAATACGTTAAGAATTAAAAACTCGCGAAATTTGAGAAGCTACTATACGACATTTAACCCTTCAATATGTCTTCAAAGAGACCATGATGCAGAGAAAGTGGTGCTAGTGCTTCCAAGCATAAGCACAAGTCACTATCTATCCAGGAAAAAGGCGAATTTCCATGGTCCGGCAATTTCCATGGTCCGGCACCGGTCAGGTCCCGAGGTTGCCGGACTAGAGAGGTACAACCTGTAGTGTTTCTAAGGATGTTTGAAGCTAATACAATTAGGATATAAGCATGTGACAAATGAATGGTTTTACCAAGTGCAAAAGGAGGAAATACAGCGAACCCTCGAAGATCTGGACTAAAAGGGGGGACCACCAGTCTGGAAAAGCCTATTGTCCAAATCTTCTGGTAAATATACTAAATGTATAAAAATGATAAATATTTATATAAAAAACACCCAAAATACAGTACTGTATACAGTGACCCCTCATTTAACGAACGCCTCGGTTAACGAAATTTCGGTTAACGAACTGCCTTCCATAAGGATCTTCAATTCGGTTAACGAATTTCTTACGAACCGACCTCAACATGTTTTCGCTTGCACTGACTGGGCAACCAGCTTTAGTATCAGTCCGCCAATACATTAATCGGTTCTAGGGCTTAAATTACTTACTATTTTAGTAAATATCAAGAAGTTTATACTATTCAATAATTTCAAAAGTTTAATATTCAATTTTTTTGTCATTTTAACAATTATTGAACATAATTGAAGGTAAAGTGACTAGTTTAATGCGCGGCATCCAGCCTCTTAACACAGCAAACAGGTGTTAGTTTCTCTGTTTTCACTGGAGGTAACATCTTGCTTGACTCTCTTCAACTAAACGCTTTTTTTCTGTGTTTCCAAGCAAATTATTGGTCATTTTGAAATATATTTTACATATTGACAATATATAATGCAGTGCAGTGTTGATTTAAAGAAAATAATCTTGAATTACACCAAGAGAGCTAAAATTTTATGGGTGAAATGACGCCATGGGGTGACTTCTCATCCACCCCAATGCCTTCTCTTCTTCCTTCTCCTCCACCCCCATTCTAAATCCCATCATCATCATCATCATCCAGGAGCCTTCTACATACACACCTCAAAGTGAGTGAACAGTTCTACCATTTTTGTTGAATTTAGGAAATTTTCGGTGAGCTGGAACCAATTACCCAAAACCCATTGAAACAATGGTTTCGGTTAACGAACTTTTCGGTTAACGAACGACCTTCTGGAACGGATTGAGTTCGTTAACCGAGGGGTCACTGTACATATTATCCTAAACCACTGGGGTTAGTTATACAGAGTTTTTCTTGTGAAAAAGCCACAATTTTGAGCAACATATTACTGTACTAACTTTGTACTCAAATGTACTACACTAAAGGGCTAAAAAAATTTTCTCTTGTGCAAACTATGTGCAAGTTATATACTGCCAAGTTTAGTCTGTGACATTTTATATGATAAAAACTTTAAGCCTTAAACTACCTTCACCCTGTTTTTGGTCCAAATTTTCCAAAATCCGAGGGTTCACTGTATAGTATAGATAATGAAAAAAAAAATAATACAAAGATGAAAGTATGGAAACATACATGACTGAAAAATACAATTGAAGAAAGTGTACTGTTTGATAATGTGGCAGTTAGTCAGAGTGGATGATAAAAAGGACAAAAACTATAATAGGGATAAATGACATTCCATGACTTCCTCCTCAACAGCTGTAACTAAATAATTCTCACCTCCAGGTATAACAGGAGCTTCATCCTGGCAGCCATCAAAGAATTTACCAGTTGCAGGTGTGACACCATCTGGACAACAGCCAAACTCTGATGCTTCACAGCCACACCCTTCCTTCCCAGGACCAGTGGCAGGTGTGCGTCCATCCTCACAACACCCAAATTCTCCGTATTCACACCCACAACCTAAAACATTTAGAAACAATTAAATGTGTTTATAAAAGTAATTACAAGAGTGACAACATGTATCAATTTTCTTGTGTACTGGCAGGGTATTGTGCCCTCAAATACATGGCATGAAGTTGGAAGTTCTGTATGCCTCATCAACACTAAAATACTGTTTAAATGAAACTAAACCATTCTTAACACTGAACTGCCTTAATGGTGATTAGCAACCAATAAAAACAGATATCCTAAAAATAACTTCATTTTACACAAAAAGACAACTCACCTACTGCATTCAATCCTCGTGCGATACTCACACCATCTGGGCAACAGCCATAGGGGTATGTATTACATGGGCACCCACTGTAGTCCTCCCCAGCTGCAGGAGTGTGGTCGTCAGGGCAACAACCATATTCAGTATACTGACATCCACATCCAGCATCGTCTTTTCCTCGTGCCACTGTTTCATTGTCCGGACAGCAGCCAAATGCACTGTATTCACAGCCACAGCCTGTAGGTAAGATGATACATTCAGAATGTACAGTATTTTCAAACAAAAAGGAAGCTAAAATATCAGGGTGCAGGGTTCTCAATAAACTACTTCACAACAGACTAAAGAAACAAAGAAATTAATAGAAAGGGCTGGAGATCTGCCCAGACCCCTGGTGGTTCATGGGCAATACCCTGGTTTGAGGGTTTGAGGTCAAATTCCTCCTACCTCATTAGTTATGTACTGTATTTTAGCATTCTTGATACTGATTAAATTTAATAATTTACTGTCCGTCCAGTGAATAGCAATACAGTACCAGTAATCTCCCCATTAGCCAGAATCGGCAGTCTCCAGAACTCTCCAATAACCAGGATTGAAATCGGCCAGGAATTCTTCCAGAATTTTATTTTCAATACCAGGTTTGCGAACAGGTTCCGAGGTTGAAAATCAGCCACATTTCTAAAAAAGTTCTGAGAAAATTTGGATAATCTCTTATAACATATTTTCCCGGTCTGGAAACAAATTCTGAGGATGAAATAATCCGCAATTCCAGAAAAACAAAACCTTTCTGCTGCAGGCCTGGAGACAAAGGTTTTGAGATTGACGAAAGATTGCATCACGCCCAGTAGTGTCCTCACGTGCTGGGTGCATTGGTGGGAAGACGCCTTGGGTAACTTGAGCCTAGGCTCGTGTGCTGTAATTGGCTAATGCTGTCATTTGGCTACATGGGATGCCTGTAATAAGCTGATGTATCTTCCAGCTTATCCCCTCTAAGTCTAACATCATGATGCAATTAGTTCATAGTCCTCTGTCATTGTTCAAGCCAAGAATATAATGTTTAGACATAAAAAGTGATTACAGTTATGTATACTTAGCTATCATCTTATTCAAGACATCATTCTTCAGATCAAGAGACACAGGAATCCCACATCCTGACATTACATCAGAAGGTCAGTAACATAAAGACCACTAATCCACTTACCCACCTCCATCACAAGTGTTAAGACACAAAAAGTGAATACAGTACCATTATGTATTATAGTAAGCAGAGTGGACATTGTATGCATACTGTAGACATACAGCTCCATGCAAGATGCATCGTTTAGACTCTGGAAAATTTTCCCAGAGCAAGGTGGAAAAGTCCAGTCTTGGCTGTGATACACAACTCCATTCACACCTCTAATGCCCATATGTAATCTTTTAAAAATATTAATTTTACCAAACTTTTAGATAAATTATTAAGGAGAATTTGGGTAAGAAAATAGTGTTTCTAAGTAAATTAGAACTGATTTTTTTGACTCCTCAACATTTCTTTAATTTTTACACAAAATAATGGAGTCCCCATAATTAAATCGTGTCAAAAACATTTTGTTTTAGGATTTTTTATTGAAAATATGTTGTAAAGAATTACTTAGGATCATCATGGTATCAAATTCATCTCTCTAACAAAATTAGAAGAGATACTGCGAGTAAAAGTTCATAAATTTTTTGCTAGCCGTATATATTTTCACTCGTATCCGCAGTCTAAATGTACAATAATGGAAGAGTGTTTTTCCTTGTGAGATGAGATTATGACATGCGCAGTTTAGAGTTGAGATGAGAAGCATTCTTTAAACTCTCAGAAAACTTTCCTCAGCATCCAGAACACCATGTGGATGTGCGATAGCATCTGTCTGTGAAAAATGTGAAGTTTAGACTCTCGGAAACTATCTCCATTACCCAAAATTATTCCGGGGATGTGGGATTTTTTCCAGGTTTGAGAGAGTCGTTTTGTTATCTAGAAATCTCTCAAACCCGGAAGACCTCTGCAACAATTATTCCGGCTAATGGGGATTTTACTGTATATAGTACTCGTGTATAAACTGATCTCATATATAATTCGACCCCAGGTTTTTTGGTAAAAAAGCCGGAGTTTTTGACATAATTTACCCTAGCTTTTGAGAAATGCTGTACTAGGTATAACCCTAGACATAATTTGTAGCAAGACGCCAGATTCACACTATCGGAGGGCAAGCTGGCAATCCTTGCGAGAATTCTTCACCGACTTTCCTTGGGATGAATGTTGCTTTTCCACTCGGGATGCCTCGGTATGTGCTGACAGCATTGCTGGGGTTATACAGGGCAGCATGAGTGCATTTATCCCATCTTCTACCAAAACTTTCACATTACAATCATGGTTTGATCGCTCCTGCTCTCTTGCTTGCAGGGTGAAAGATTGGGCATATCGAGCTATGAAACTATATCCTTCTCCTATTACCCATACCTCTTTCATTACTTCTAGGAATCGTTGCAAGGCTATTCTTCATAGGGCCAAGAGGAATTTTATGAAAAGAAAGACCGCTGTCCTGACTAATTCTTCCTCTAGTAAATCCTTCTGGTCTTTAACTAAAAACATCTGTAACAACTTCTGCACGCCTTCTTTTCCTCCCCTCTTCCGTCCCAATAACTCTAGAGCCAACTCTCCCCCTGACAAGGCCAACCTCTTTGGCACCTTATTCTCCTCTCATTCCACCTTAGACGATTCCCACTCTATCCCTCCTACCCCTGCACCCCCTACTGAACCTATGCACTTTCCTATAATCTCCACTTGCAGGGTTGCCAGTATGTTATCCAGGTTGGATGTGAGTGAGGCGCATGGACCGGACGGAATACCCCCTCGTGTTCTGAGGGAGTGTGCTGAAGCCCTGGCCCCTGTGCTTGCTTGCCTCTTTCGCCTTTGCCTCAAAACCCAAACTTTTCCTTCTTCTTGGAAGCATTCCTTGGTTCAGCCCATCCCAAAGAAGGGTGACCATTCTAATCCCTCTAACTATCGCCCCATTGCCCTAACTTCATCCCTCTCTAAGATTTTCGAAACTATCTTGAACTCCCATTTTCTCCATCACCTTGAACGCCTTTCTCTTTTGTCGGATCACCAGTATGGCTTTCGCCAGGCGAGATCTACTGGTGATCTGCTCTCCTATTGCACCCATCTTTGGTCATCCTCTCTTAGGGGTTATGGGGAAACCTTTGTTGTGGCTCTCGACATCTCCAAAGCATTTGACAGGGTATGGCACAAGTCTTGGCTATCTAAACTTCCCTCTTTTGGCTTCTCTTCCCCACTTTGTTTTCTCATCTCTAGCTTCCTTGAGAACCGATCCATGGCAGTTGTTGTCGAGAGGTCGATTTCTCGCTCTTTCTCTACCAGTAGTGGCGTCCCACAGGGGTCTGTTCTTTCACCAACTCTCTTCCTTCTTTTTATCAATGATTTACTTCACTCTACAACTAATTCTATCCATTCAAACGCTGATGATTCTACTCTTCACTCTTCCTCACATTTTCCCCTTCCTCCTAACTCTCAAACTAGATCTGTTTCTAGAACTAATACCATTACTTCTATCAATGTGGATCTGTGAAGCATCTCTGAATGGGGAGGTACAAACTTGGTTAAGTTCAATAGTAATAAAACTCAATACAGTGATCCCTCGGTTAACGAGCACCTCGGTTAACGATTTACCTTCCATAAGATTCTTAACTTCGGTTAACGAGCAATCCCTCAATTAATGAGTTTTTTACGAGCTGACTTCAACATGTTTTCGCTTGCATTTGGCAGTCCACCAGCTGAAGTATTAGTCCACCAATACAGTAATTGGTTTTAGGGCTTAAATTCCTTACTATTTTAGTAAATATCAAGAAGTTTACACTATTCAATAATTTTAAAAGTTTAATATTAACTTTTTTAGTCATTTTAACAATTATTGAACATAATTGAAGGTAAAGAAACTAGTTTCTGGCATGCCATCCAGCCTGTTGACACACCAGACAGGCGTTAGTCTCTCTCTGTTTTCAGTGGAGGTAACATCTTGCTTGAGACTCTCTTCAAATAAATGCTTTTTTCTGTGTTTCCAAGCAAATTATTGGTCATTTTGAAAATTATTTCACATATTGACAATATATAATGCAGTGCAGTGTTGATTTAAAGAAAATAATCTTGAATTACACCAAGAGAACTAAAATTTTATGGGTGAAATGGTGCCATGGGGTGACTTCTCTTCCACCCCAATGCCTTCTCTTCTCCCTTCTCCTCCACCCTCATTCTAATTCCCATCATCATCATCATCATCATCCAGGAGCCTTCTACATACACACCTCAAAGTAAGTGTACTTTTCTACCTTTTTTGTTGAATTTAGGTAATTTTCGGTGAGCTGGAACCAATTACCCAAAAACCCATTGAAACAATGGTTTCAGTTAACGAGTTTTTCGGTTAACGAGCAACCTGCTGGAACGGATTGTGCTCGTTAACCGAGGGACCACTGTATTTACCAATTACACTTTGTAAATTAGACAATCTCCCACCAATTACATTTCAGGATGCTATCATCCTCCCAAATTCTGAAAAAATTATGTTAGGCCTCACCATTTCCTCCAATGTGTCTGGCAAATCACATATCCTTAGTATAACTAAAGCTGCCTCCCGAAAGTTGGGAATGCTGTACAGATGCCGCAGCTACTTCACTCCTGAGCAGTTGCTCCAAATATATAAGGGATTCATTCGTCCTAACTTGGAGTACTGCTCTTATATCTGGGGTGGCATTTCGTCCTATTAACTCTCCTCCTTTAGTCGCCAATCTCTCTTCCCTTTCTCTTCGCCGCAATGTTGCTTCACTCTCTCTCTTCCACAGGTACTTTAACGGGCAATGTTTAGTGGATTTGGCATCCTGTGTATCGCCGGCAGGGCCGTGGGCTCGTAACACACGTCTTGCCCGCGGTGCCCACGGTTTCTCTGTGGATGTCGGTCACACGAGAATAACCCGTTTTAGTACCTCCTTCTTTCCTCACACAGCCAAACTGTGGAATGCTTTGCCTTCTTCTGTGTTTCCATGCTCTTACAATCTGTCTCACTTTAAAAAGCTGGTTTTCCGGCATCTTCGTGGTGTAGATTAATACAGTACAGTGGCCCCTCGGTTAACGAACTCAATCCGTTCCAGAAGGTCGTTCGTTAACCGAAACGTTCGTTAACCGAAACCATTGTTTCAATGGGTTTTTGGGTAATTGGTTCCAGCTCACCGAAAATTTCCTAAATTCAACAAAAATGGTAGAAAAGTTCACTTACTTTGAGGTGTGTATGTAGAAGGCTCCTGGATGATGATGATGATGATGGGATTTAGAATGGGGGTGGAGGAGAAGGAAGAAGAGAAGGCATTGGGGTGGAAGAGAAGTCACCCCATGGTGCCATTTCACCCATAAAATTTTAGCTCTCTGGTTTAATTCAAGATTATTTTCTTTAAATCAATGCTGCACTGCATTATATATTGTCAATATATAAAATATATTTCAAAATGACCAATAATTTGCTTGGAAACACAGAAAAAAAGCATTTAGTTGAAGAGAGTCTCAAGCAAGATGTTACCTCCAGTGAAAACAGAGAGAGACTGACGCCTGTTTGCTGTGTTAAGAGGCTGGATGCCGCGCATTAAACTAGTCACTTTACCTTCAATTTCGTTCAATAATTGTTAAAATGACTAAAAAATTGAATATTAAACTTTTAAAATTATTGAATAGTATAAACTTCTTGATATTTACAAAAATAGTAAGGAATTTAAGCCCTAGAACCGATTAATGTATTGGCGGACTGATACTAAAGCTGGTTGCCCGGTCAGTGCAAGCGAAAACATGTTGAGGTCGGTTCGTAAGAAGTTCGTTAAGCGAATTTTTTTTCGTTAACCGAATTGAAGATCCTTATGGAAGGCAGTTCGTTAATCGAAATTACGTTAACCGAGGTGTTCGTTAAACGAGGGGTCACTGTATAACCTTTTTTTTCTATATTTACAATTTCTTTCCATTCTATTTTTTTTCGCCCCCCAGACTCCGTTGTGGGTCGTTTGACCTGTGCCCGGAAGGGCTAATTCCCGTAAAAAAACAAAAACATTTCTTGTCTGTGACCACCACCACCACAACAGCTGATGCTATGAACAGTGTTACCAAATTTTAAGCAGAGTTCCTGCCAATTGCCATCTCCTATAATACTATAGTAAATGAGATTCTGCTCTTCATGTAGCAACATAAAGAAAGAATCTTGGGGTATGATAAAGAAACTAACTGACAAGGTTAGCATACCACAACAATGTACTATACTGGGTATCTATCCTTCTCTGTAAATGACCCTCAAAAATACTATGCATATACAGTTTGACACACCATTAAAAAAAAAAAAAAAATTACTGTATCATAAAAACTCTAAACTGTCCTCGAGCATAAGCAGTAATTTAAAAAATAATTGTGGTTTTAACAGAACTGATAGGAAGAAGAATAATGACATGGGACAAATATGTGAGATACTGTACTGAGATCTTTGGAGAGATGCATGGATAAAAGTACCAGTAAACCCTGTATTATGAAAGTATGGAATGTGGTCAATATGGTAAATGATAAGGTAGAGAAGATGGTGTTCAGAGGAAGAATGAGGGCAGATGACAAGCAGTTTGAGCTAGTGTCGATTGTTAAGATCAAATATTATATCAGTGGAGAATAACAGGAAAGTGACAAGAGATGGAGAACAGTAAAGGAAAAAAGTGTATAAAATTAGAAGATTGAATTGAGAGGAAACTTTTTTGACAAGTCATTTTCTCAACAAAATACAGTGGTCCCTCGGTTAACGAACGGTTCGATTAACGAAATTTTGGTTAACGAATTAGCTCCCATAAGGATTTTCAGTTCGATTAACGAACAAAACTTCGAATAACGAAGTCCTTACGACAAACACGCAAGGACGGCGTACACGGTTAACCACTGGCTAAATATGGCGCTGGTTATAAGTGCCTTCTTAGTTGTCTTGTAAATGACAAGAAGGTGTTCCTTTCAGAGCCCATGGGTTAGCAGTGCGAGAAATTAGCATAGGCTTCAGCTTCAAATCACCAGCAGTGTTCGCGCCAAGCAGCAGCATCAAACAGTCTTTCGCCACTATAAAACCTGCCGCTCTTTTCTCTTCCTTTGAGATATATGTTCTTTCTGGCATCCTCTTCCAAAAGACACTAGTCTCATCCACATTAAAGACTTGCTTCGCTGAGTAGCCTCCTTCCTCAATAATGTTTTTGAATTCAGGCGGGAATATCTCGGCAGCAACCATATCTGAACTTGCAGCTTCACCAGTCATCTTAATATTATGGAAGTTATATCAGTGCTTAAAGCGTTGAAACCATCCTCGGCTGGCCGTAAATTTCTCTTCCTTTGATCTTTCACCCTCTACTGCCTTTAAGTTGTTAAACAATGATTTTGCTTTATGCTGGATAACAGTAAGGCTCACAGGGGCATTGCATTGATTCTGGTCCTCCATCCACATAGCCAGCATCTTTTCCATCTTTTTAATCACGGAACTTCAAGAACGACTTGTCTTTGTTGCACTCGGAGAAGTACCACTTCCAGCACTAGCCTTAATCTTGTCCGTGTTGGTCTGGATAGTACGCACTGTTGTGGGGAGATTAGTCCAAGCGCACCAGCAATGTCCACCGCACGTTCCCTTTTTCAAAACGGGTTAAAACCTTCATTTTCGTAGCAAGGCTAATGGTTTTACGTTGCTTCTTCACAACACTAGCATCCATAGCACTTGATGGGCGCTTAGAAGCCATTTTGAATGGTTAGAGTACAGGATTAAGAGCACAAACACTTGAACACGTAAGAATGCTGTGGAAGCCTAACAAAGACTGGTGTCACTTGGGTACGCTGTGTGACATTCCGCGAATGAGAGGTAATGCTCCAAGCTGAGAGAGCATAGCACGGCAAGATGAGAGAGGGTGATGCGCCGTACAAAGTAGTCCGTGACGACGCAAAAGCGACATTATATTGAGTTGTCGGGAAGTTAACAGAATCAATGGTATCTAAAGAGTAGTGACGTTATAGCGAAACAACGTTAACGCGATAATTGAGAGACATGAACAAAATAAAAGTCTACTTTCTCACTGTGCTAAAAAGTATAAATACCGTATATAAAATCCTCGTGGAACTTAGTATTTCAGCAATTACAACACAAATTCGCGGAGCCTCCTTTGTGTGTATTTACAGCTGAATCGCCAGGCAAGAAGATAACGGTGGCAGTGCGTATGATGGGGGTGCAGGAGGGGGTTTCGAGAATTGCAATTAAATGCCAGGTAGCGACGTGTCCTCCTAATATTACTTTTTAAGTAATTATTAGATATTTTAATTGCCTGTATGTTGGCCTGGCAAGTTATTGCGAGGCATTAACATACCTATGTTAAAAGCTAGGCATCGCATTCTGGGATGTATCACAAAAAAATGGTTTTTAGAAAAAAAATGGCTTTTTTTTATTCTAGGAGATGGACTGAGGTGCATCTGGGTAGACTCTCAGTCTTTTTAGTATTTCGTGTTTCTCTCAAGTACCAAACGAAATTATTCCATTGAAACAACACTTCGATTTGGTGCGAATTCGGTTTAAAGCGATCTCTCTTGGAATGTATCTCGCGTTATATCGACGTTCTACTGTACTGTAAAATAATAGATGTGCCTAAAGGTTGTTTCATTGTAGTTCCTCATGCACCAAGATTAACATTGACATTATTCTGGTGGGTGTATCTTATAAGTAAGAAAATTTTTTAACTGTAGGAAAAATCAATGTATTCGCAGATTACTTCACTCATCCTCTGTTAAATGCCAAGAAACATTAAAATTTTACTAAAAAAATTATGATGGATTTGTTCATCAATGGGAAAAAGACTGATTGCAAACTGAAAATATCATAAGGCGGACATGATGATAAACTGTTTCACTGTCCAGGCTAATACAATATTAACATTACCTTTGCAAGGGCGGATCCAGGGTGTTCGGAACTTCTCTTTTCATCAGAAAATTCAAATACTCTTTCTTTAATGCAGTACGTACAGTACTCCCTCTTTATCGACGGATTTTTTATCGACGGTTTCGATTATCGACGGATTATTTAGACGGACTCATCATACTCATCTGACTGGTCAGGCTTTTAATAAGCCTCAATCATCACACTTGTATATACTGTACACTGTATTGTTTACTGTAAGGACCGATGTTCACTTCAATAAATGAAATCGTAAGTTTGCTAGTATTTTTGTCCACTTATTATATTATTATTTATACACTATTATTTAAGGTTATGTGTAAAGGAAACGCATTAATGCTTAAAGGTACATTTATTCAACATATGCTAATAATAGTTAGAAAAATTACGTAACCATCACGGTATCGACGGTTTCTTTATCGACGGCCGTCTACAGAACGTAACCCCCGTCGATAAAGAGGGAGTACTGTACTGTATTGTACTCAGGCATTTTTGTATAGTAGCAAGTAATTACTATTGACCTCAGAATATCTCTGAACCCTCTCAGCCTAGGAGCCTGAGACACATACGAGCATGAAAACTTACGCTGAGCCTCGGAGCCTGGGACACATACGAGTATTACGCTGAGCCTCGGAGGTTTTTGCCGAAAAATTGTTGATATTTGTTCAAGTTCTGAATGCGACGTCAGCAAATGCTACCTAGGTATGTTAATTCCTAGCCAATTCGCCAGGCCAACATACAGACAATTAAAACATCGAATAATTACTTAATAAGTAATATTAGGAGGACACGTCGCTACCTGGCATTTAATTGCAATTCTCAAACCCCCTCCTTCACCCCCAACAATACGCTTCACGAACTTCATCTCTTGCCTGGCGCTTCAGCTATAATACACACAAAGGGAAGCTCCACGAATTTTTGTTCTAATTGCTGAAATACTCACCTCCGCAAGGATATTATATACGGTATTTGTACTTAATAGCACAGTGATAAAGTAGAGTTACCTTTATTTTGTTATGCCTCTCATTTATTGTATTTGGGACATTTTCTTATACGACTTTTGGTCAGCATAGTGACCAAACACATTTTCTTTGCGAGTCGTTTAGATCGTTGTGACTATCCCTTGCCTTTAAGTCACTCAGTGAATGTCGCTGCGCCCTCCCGGGCTCGTCTTCACTAAAAGAGAATACAATGTATGTGAATATATCTATTTATATATACATATATATGTACAGTACAGTGAACCCTCACTTTACGTGGTTAATTCAACCCACGGCGGCCCGCGTAAAGTGAGAAACGCGTAAAGTGAACAACATAACATATGGGATTAATTGAAATAGAGACCGGGCCGACCCCCAAACTCCACTTTTTCAGACACAATACCTATGTTGTAGTAAAAATAACTTCTTAATTTTATGATGGTATGCACACACAATTAATAATTAAGAGAAATATCAATAATATTAGGTTTTTTAACACTTACATTAGTAGAAAAGATGGCTGGGCACATGGGGATGGGGGGTTGGTTCGGAGGCAGAGGGCAGATTATTGGCCCTCACCTGTATCACTTGTATCAATTGTATCACTATCCACCACATAGGCTTGCAGGGCCTCTTTGTCAAACCCCTCAAAGTCCATTTAAATCCATATCCTCACTATCATTATCACTATCACTGACTTGGGCCGGCTGTGGTGGGTGGCGGGTGAAGAACTCGGTAATGTTTTGATGACTGGGCGACCTTGTGCGCACCCTGCTCGCGCCGCTCTCCGCATAAAAGGGTACACACACCGCGGAAAGTGAGCATTCCGGTTTCGGCAGGGTACCGCGTAAACGTGGAAACGCGTAAAGTGGGACCGCGCAAAGCGAGGGTTGACTGTATATTGTTTACGATCTCTTTGTCCCAATGATTCACGTGCTAATATGAATACCATGACTATCTCTCTCCCTGCTCTTATGTTCGTTCACACAAACCTTTGGGCTTCCGCCCTTGGGTTTCTATTTGTTCTCAGCAAAAAGGCCAGAGTTGAGTTTGTCTCTTCATAACTTTATTTTTGATGTCCTCAGTAGCGGGTTCAGCATTTCGAGGCGAACTTTAGCGAGGCTGCTAGACTTAGCGTTCCTTCCGGAATATTGACCTTCCGGTCTTCCTAGCAATCTACAGTTATGTTGAAATGGACTTTACACCTTCAATGGGTTATATGAGACCAATTCAGGGTGGAATTCTCAACCCAATAAATATTGCTAGAGTAACAGTGAACGTTGCTGCCAATAGAGCGCTATGTTAGCGTCTCAGCACGTAGGAATTTTCTCTTAAGTGTTTACTTGGGGGGATAAAGTCTGTGCCCCTGATTGACAACAAATAAAGATCTTGATGATCCCTCTTAATAAATGTTCTGAATGAAATTATTTTATAAAAACAAATTTAAATAAATAAGTTTCATTGAGCTAAGGGATACTTGATATAAGAGTCGGGAGACATACGAAATAGTGAGTTATTGTTTATTTTTGTCATATGAGTGACTTGTATAACAATAAGAGATCTTAATGCATTAACTTACGAATAATATAACACTTATGAGTCATATTGATTAATTTGGGAGAAAATGCTTTCTCCCTTATTAATTATTCTTATTTTGTGTTATAATGATATAATGTGACTCATGGTATCCTCCTAGTTCAGATGAGTGATGTGCAACTGGATGATGAAGGTCAGGAGTCTGGGCCTATGGATAATGGAGGAGACTATGGAACTGTCCCTGAGGAGATACTATTGAGTGATGAGCTACAAGGACTAGAAAGTTCAGCTCAGGCACTACATTCAAGGAATTGTCTGTTAGTAGAGAATTTGAATTCAGTAGTAGTAGTTTCACCCAAGACCCAAGGGGGCCATACTACATGTAATTATAAAAAATGTAGAGCGACTTGGATTACTAAGATAGATCCTCATGTGGCTTGCATACTTCATGGCAGCTGTGTCTCAAATAACCTATTTTCACCAATGGATTGTGCAGTTTGTTATGATCAAATTTTTCAATTTCATCAAGCTACAGGTGATAAGAAAGAACTATTGCAATTACAAATTAAAAATAGGTGGAATAAGGCCTTGAAGAGTAAATTTTTGAATGTACAACAATGGAAAGATCCCAAGTTGGCAGAAAGTTTAGGTTTATTGGTGTTAGGTAAAAGACTTAATCCCCACTTCGACAAGCCTGCTTCTGCTAAGAAAAATAAGTTATTGGACCCTCCAGACAGTGGGGCAGTAGGAAGTCTACAAAAACCTCTATCTACTCAATCTGATTTCAGTGGATTCCAGGATCAGGATGATGAGCCTGGTTCTAATCATAGTATTCAGTCTCTTGAGCAGAAAGAACCTGTTGAGACTGACTTCATCCTATCCACATCTTGGCAACCACTTCCACCTGGGGCAAAAGTGTTGGTTACTGCGAGTGGAAACAGGCTGCTGTCGACTGACACGCAGCTGCTGGATAATATTGAGGGTAAGGTTGATTCTAACAGGCCATGGATAACATTGGTAAGAGCTAAGTCTTCTTTGTTCACTAATCCATCTGAATCTGTGGATTCCTTATTCAAGATATTTTGTTAAAATGTCTCTAAGCTTCCTGATATCTCAGCAACTACAAAAGAGTGAGGAAGGACAAGCAACTTTGGGTCATCATTCTTTGTTTTTGGAGGGTGATACTACACTTTCTTGGCCTGATATTTGCCCAAAGATGATCTCTGAAATAGAAGAAGTCTGGGCTAATTTATTGAAAGACTTAACATTCATTCCCGCAGACAGGAATGCTCAAAAGTTTAATGACGAAAAGAGGTCCTTACATGAACTTTTCCAATATTTGTCGGCTTCAAAATATGTTGATATAAGTTATGAAAAAAAATTGAAACCTGTTGCCCCTGCACTGCTGCTTGAAGAAATTTAAATTAGGAAATTGGCAGCAGATGTTTGGTCTGCAATTATGATGTGTCAGTTATTAACTAAGTTTGTGCTGGACTATGAAGAAAATTCAGAAGTGGACAAATGTTTTGCTGCTGCTCTACAAGGAATCCCATACACTGTATTCCCTGTACAACTCATTTTTAGATCATTTGTTCAAAGCCCTAAGACTGAAAGTCCAGCTGAGGAAACAAGCAACAAATAATGCTTCAAGTGGTAGCGCTTATTTGTTGATACGTTCTTCTCCTCTTTCTCCTGCTTTGTTTGGTGAGCAATCATTGATTAATTAAAGATCATCTTTGGAGAATACTATTAATATTAATGTCCCCAGGAGTCCTCAGACCTTTCGGAAACCTAGAAGAGGAAGGGTTTACAGGGGAACAGGACCAGCTGCCCGGGTCAGTTATCAACCTAGGGGAAATTTTAGAGGAGGAAATAATGAAAGACGTAATAGAGGTGGCCGTTTGTTCAGAAACGGAAGGAGACCTTATTCCACCACCTCAGCAACTTCCCCCTTCCAATGAAGCCAGACAGCTGGGTCGTCTAGGGGGTTGGGAGAACAGATGGACTTCTTCCATATGGGCTTACAAGACAATCAAAGGGGGTCTCATATGGACTTGGTTGAGGCGCCCTCCCCTAGCAGTCACAAAGAAGGGTAAAAAACCAACCCCATTACTTACAAAATTTGTAAGTCAACTACTAAACAGAGGTGTCATAGAACCGTTGCAGTCAGAGAAATGTTTCATGTCTCGCCTATTCCCAGTCAACAAGAAACGCAGCGACAAATTAAGGTGGATTTTGGATCTTTCAATCCTAAACAAATTTATTCCCGAATGAGGTTTCAAGATGCTCACTTACGACCATCTGAGGCATCTACTTCCGCCCAATGCTTGGATCACAAAAGTGGATCTCGAAGATGCCTATTATCACGTTCCTGTTGCTCCCAGGTACAGAAAATTTCTGCTGTTCAAAGTAGGGGAATTAAGTTATCAATTCACAGTGATGCCATTCGGTCTGACAATTGCACCAAAAGTCTTTACAAAACTGGCAAATATTCCCAGAAAGACCCTTGCAAATGAGGGCATAAGAACCTTTGCTTATCTAGACGATTGGCTGATAATGGAAACTCTTTCGAAGATTGTCAAAGGGCGACCCAACGTACACTAGCACTATTTCAAAACCTTGGTTTAAAGATAAACCAGGTAAAATTAAATTTAATACCGTATCAAAAGTTGGATTGGTTAGGTCTCCACTGGGATACAAATCAGCAGTCAGTCAGTTTACCAGGAACAAAAGTAACAGATTTGATACAAAGTAGAAGCCTTTTGTGTAAAGCACAAGGTTTCTTGGCACGATTGGGAAAAACTTCTGGGTCTGTTGAATTTTGCCACAATAGTGGTTCCATTGGGAAAGTTAAAGAAAAAGCAACTACAGGCATCCCCCACGTTACAGAAGGGTTCCGTTCCTGGAAAATTGACCGTATCGCGAAATTCCGTAACGCGAAACCTATTTTCCCATTGACTTCCATTATAAAACTGGAGATGCGTTCCTAAGGAATTTTTTCGGCCCCAAAAAAGAAATTCAAGCACTTTTATTAATGAAAATAGACATATATAAACACATACAAAGCAGTACATTAAATAATTTATGATATACCTTCTTAAAACACCGATTTACCGGTTAATATTGCATATATTGCATTACACAGCTATGTGTATGTTTATTGAGTGCCCCGTCAGAGGAGTTCGTTTTCTCTCACTTCAGCATTCCTGAGTCGTCCGTTTCCTCTTAATCTTAAGAGTGCACCAGAGACTGTATTTTTTAGCAGTGACACAGAATTTGATATTGCAACTGGGGTTGCAATTGTTGAGGCAACTTAGGTATGTCTGATTACATTTGGAATATTCAAGATCCATTGTGAGAGATGTTTAAAGCTTCAACTGTCTTTATGGTTGGTAAAACTTGTCAAGTCTGTCAGTCTGAATGGCATGTGTGAGGCCTTGTGTTTGTACAACCGCTAAATATATAAATATATAATGTTATGGTAATTATCAGAAACACACATAGGCATGACGAGGTTTATTACAAAGTGATGAAAAGGATACTGTACAGTGGGTAGTCGACAAAACATGTAGCCATGTCTCTTTATTTGAGTGCCCCGTCATAGGACTCCGTTTTCTCTCATTTCAAGGCCGCCTGAGTCGTCCGTTTTCTCTTAATCTTAAGAGAGCACCAGAGACTATTATTTTTTAGTAGTGACACAGAATTTGATATTGCAACTGGGGTTGCAATTGTTGAGGCAACTTAGGTATGTCTGATTACAGTTGGAATATTCAAGATCCATTGTGAGTGATGTTTAAAGCTTCAACTATCTTTATGGTTGGTAAAACTTGTCAGTCTGAATGGCATGTGTGAGGCCTTGTGTTTGTTAAAATTTACCCCAATTTCCGTAAGGGCGGATTTACGGGCCGTAACGCGAAATTATTGGTCATAATTTACAAATTCTGTAACCCGGGCTTCCGTAACGCGGGGGATACCTGTATCTCATCTGGGCTCGAAGTTGCTTCGCAGAAACAGAAACGTTGCTTCTTCTCTCCCTATTCAGATAAAGAATCATCTGTTATGGTGGACAAACTGGGACAATCTAATCGGTCCCTCTCCCTGGGTTCCACCTCAAACAGGTTTGGTTTTTTGTACTGATGTGTCCAAAATAGGATCGGGATACCATTCCTCAATAGGGGAATTCAATCAAGGGAAGTGTAGCAATTTCCTTTGGGACAAACACCTAAATATAAAAGAATTAGCAGTGGTCCTGTTCTTTTTGTCGGCAAACCTAAATTTACAAAATATGACGATCCTGTTTGCCATGGACAACAAAACGGCAGTGTTTTGTCTCAATCATGAAGGGTCAACAAGGTCTTGGCCCCTTCTACAACTATCAAAAAAAAATTTCAGTATTTGTGCAACACAAACACTTTACCTCAAAGCAACTTATATACGGGGAGTGCAAAACAATTGGGCAGATGCGCTGTCCTGTCTCCGGCCAGTACCGACAGAAACAGAATGGTCCCTAAAGGTATCGGAGTTCAAGAGTCTAGTGAAGAAGTTTGGAACTCCACAGATAGATCTGTTTGCCTCCCTAACAAATCACAAGATGCCAATTTATGCATCTCTGGAAAGGTCAAATCTTTTCGGAAATGCCCTCCTCTTAGATTGGAACCTTTGGAATTCAATTTATCTATTCCCACCTGTGAAAATATTGCCCAAAGTGGTTCACAAACTCAGATCCTTTCGAGGCAATGTCCTCTTAATTGCACCATATTGGATCCTACAACCTTGGTGCCTGGATCTACTGGACTGGAGGCCGAATCCTCTACAATTGCAACAAGGATGTCTAGACCAGGTACTACATTCTCAGTTTGAGATATCCTTGGCACTTCACGCTTGGAGTTTCTCAAAAAAGTTTAAATAGGTTGTTGGGTAATTCCAATATAGCTAACCAAGTATTAGCAGGTCATAGACCTCAAACTTCTATTCAATAGGAGAAAGCTTGGAATCTTTTTCAACAATTTATTAAGTTAACATCTCCAGAATCATTATCGGAAACAGTTGTGTTAGAATTTTTAGAATTTCTGTTCAGAGTTAAAGGCCTTCAAGGATCGACACTTGCATCTTATAAATCAGCGTTGGTTTACCCTCTGGCTTGGGGCTTTAATATTACTTTGAGCCCAAGGATTTATCAAATGCTAAGATCGTCCTTTTTCATTCAGAGACCTCCTCGACCCAAGAGAATCCCGCCTTGGTCTCTGGAAAAAGTTACTAATCTTCTTATGGGGCCTAATTACAATATAAATCTGAACAGGGATAAATTACTCCAGAAGGCAGCTTTCCTTCTAGCAACAGCAACGGGTATGAGAATCAGTGAACTGATTTCAATTTCCAATAATCCATCATTATTTGTATTTTCTGACGAGGATGTTATCCTTTTTCCTACGGAGATCCTAAGAAAAAATGAAAGGGAAGATTTCCAAGCTCAACCTATTAGGATAAAATGTCTAATGGATGAAACAAGGGTTCCTCATATTGTGTCCAGTTAAAAATCTTCAGGAATGGTTAACCAGATTCCCTAATCGAGGCCCTTATGTTTTCTCATCAAGGGATGGTAAGAAATTATCTCCTAATCAATTGACAAAATCCTTATCTCAATTAGTGAATCAAGCAGACCCTGGTAAGAAATTTTTGGCACATAGCAAGGAAATATGCAGGGTCTGTGGCCTTTCTGCGGCATATGAGTCTCAGTCGGATCAAGGAAATGGGCTTTAGGAGATCTTCAAAAACTTTCAAAGACGGCTATCTTCATCTGTCTCTGAGAGATGCTTCAAATGTGGTGGTGCTGGGTTCCCCTCCCCCATCTAATAAATCTCCACTACCAGGACCTTCTTCCTCATCAGAATAAAGTGAGTATCCTTTTTGAGTAAATTAACATTTTACCTTCCGGTAAATGTTCCTAATTTTGGAAATGTTCAAAACGGTTTATAATATAATCGGGACCTCAGTCAGCGGAGCCTTGTATGCAAAGTCACCTCCCTCTCCACCTCCTGCTTGGGTATTCTTGCTGATGTCGCATTCAGAGCTTGAACAAAAAGCCGTTTTTTTCTAAAAACCAGTTTTTGTGATATAGCTCGAATGCGACGTCCATAACCCACCCATCTCCACCCCTCGAGAGTTGACTTTTAATTACTGCTCTCTCTGAGGCAAGAGATGAGGTTCGTGATGTATATAGTGGGGGATGAAGGAGGGGGTTTGAGAATTGCAATTAAATGCCAGGTAGCAACGTGCCCTCCTAATATTACTTTTTAAGTAATTATTAGATGTTTTAATTGCCTGTATGTTGGCCTGGCGAATTGGCTAGGAATTAACATACCTAGGTAGCATTTGCTGACATCGCATGCGAGCTATATCACAAAAACTGGTTTTTAGAAAAAACGTTTTTGGTGTTTTTCGGGCTCATTTCACTGCCATGGAATTGTTTTATTAATTATAATGGGTCTCTTCTAGCATCAAATTGTCTGAAAAATTGTATGAAGTCATAAAAAATTTTAAATTCTTGAAATTTAAGCCACTTTTTTCTAACATAATTTGAAAAAGTAGGAAAATATTTAGTAATATCTCGATTTCCATTCACATTTTGCTTGTACTATGGTGTTCATTGATATGTGCTATATACCAAGATAAAGAACAAAGCCTGTAGAATATTGTGGTATATGTAATAAAAAATAATATAACACAAAAACTCATGGAACAATTAAAGGAGTGGCACACCCTCCTCTCGCTCTAATGGCCAGAGTGGCACTGGCTTCATGCTGCACTGCCATGCACACGATGACCAAGACTGTCTTGGGGAAGGTGATAAGGCCCACACAAAGAAAACGACATCTGTCAAATGGCGTCCAAAGTTCAGTCAGTTTCACTGAATAGTTTTGAGTTATTTGAAAATACAGCCCATTGGACGCCACGTTGGTGTCGCGAGGCTGAGCATAAGTTTATTCGAGGTGATATGGCTCTACTAGGTCTGGCAAACTGCGTGAAAGTGGTCGATGACATACTCGTGTACGATGAGGATTACATGGATCACCTCTGCCGTATCTACGAGGTACTCAACAGGTGCCGGAAGCACGGCATCACTCTAAATGCCGACAAGTTTGTTCTGGCTAGCTCTTCAGCGGACTTTTGTGGGTACACCCTCTCAGGGAATGGTATTGCAGCTGACACGGAGAAGGTCCTCGCCATCACGGATTTTCCCACCCCTGCCAACTTCACCGACTTGAGGTCCTTCATCGGTCTCGTCAACCAGTTAGCAGAGTTTTTCGCCGGACATCTCCGCAGCTGCCCAACCACTTCACCCCCTAATGAGCCCCAAGAGGACATTCCTGTGGACCCCCGACCACGACAAGGCCTTACAGCAAGTGAAACAGGCCCTGTCTAGTCCACCTGTCCTCGCCACGTTTGACCCAGCCTTGCCGATGGTTCTGCAGACAGATGCCTCACGCTTGCACAGCGTGGGATACGCCCTATTGCAGGATCATGGTGGAGGGCAGTTCCGGTTCGTCCAGTGTGGCTCGCGTTTCCTCTCTGACACCGAGACGCGCTACGCCACTATTGAGTTGGGGCTGTTGGCTGTGGTTTGGGCAATGTCCAAGTGCAGGTTTTACCTCATAGGCCTGCAACACTTTCACCTAGTGACCGACCATCGTCCGCTTGTCCCGATCCTCAACCACTACACGCTCGACGCAGTTGAGAACCCTCACCTCCAGCGTCTGAAGGAGAAGCTCTCGGTGTACATCTACATAGCAGTGTGGCGTGCTGGTAAGGAGCTCTGCATCCCTGATGCCTTATCCCGCTCTCCTGTCAGCCGCCCTACTCCAGAAGAGCATGTGCTCGACGCCGACCTCGCTCTTTCCATCAGGACTGTGGTCACCCTACACGCCGTCCAATCCCTTCGTTCGGACTTGTCACCAGATGACGACAAGGCAATGGAGGACCTTCGAACAGCGGCCCGAGATGACCCTTCCTACGTGCGACTCGTCGAGTGTGTGAGGAATGGATTCCCTAGCAACCGCTACGAACTTCACAACACCCTGCTCTCGTATTGGAAACTCCGAGATGATCTCTACTGCGACGGGGACCTTGTTCTGTACGGAGCACGTGTAGTTGTCCCTGCTGCCTCACGTCCCCACGTCTTGGCTCGCATTCACGACAGTCACCGTGGAGCTGAGGCCACCAAACGAAGTGCACGACAGACTGTGTTCTGGCCCGGCATCGACTCCGACATCCCCAACGTTGTCCGTGCGTGTGAGCCCTGCCAAGTATTACAACCCAGCCAGCAGCAGGAACCCTTCATGAGTGACGACAACCCCACCCGCCCCTTTGAGTCTGTGTCGGCCAACTTTTTCTGTGTGTCAGGAAAGTCCTTTCTTGTTATCGTCGACCATCTCTCTGGTTGGCCGGTTGTCATCAAATGAGGTAATGACACGACGTCTGCCGCCACCATCAGCAAGTTCCGCCACTACTTCCGTGACGTGGGCATTCCTGTGCGCCTGCGAACCGACGGAGGGCCCCAGTTCACAAGCCGGGACTTTGCTGTGTTCCTTGACCGATGGGGAGTCCGGCATGTGTTGTCATCGCCCCATTACCCGCAGTCCAACGACCATGCTGAGGCTACTGTCAAATCCCTGAAGCACCTCATCCTCAAAGTGGCCTCTTCTGGAAATATTGACTGCGTGGCCTTCGACCGGGGTCTTCTTGAACTCCGCAACACACCTAACTACACCGGACGCTCTCCTGCCCATGTCTTGTATGGACGCCCCCTCCGTTCTTGTGTCCCTGCTCACCCTCAATCCTTCTCCAAGGAGTGGCAGGCCAAGACAGAGGATTGTGATCGCCGAGCCGCCGAACGTGTTCAAGATGTCGTCGCCCGCTACAACGACCACGCCCGTCCTCTTCCCAAGTTGAGTGTTGACACCCAAGTCCGTGTTCAGGACCCGACCTCTCTACGTTGGGACAAAGTGGGCGTAGTCATGGGTCTCGGTAGGTCACGGGACTACCAGGTGCGGTTACCCAGTAGTCTTGTGTGGTGGAGGAACCACCGTTTTCTCCGCCCCGTAACAACGCCTTCTGCTGACCCCTCCACCAGTGTTGAGTCCCATACCCTCCCCAGTGATCAAGTCCCTCCACGCTCAGAACGAATACAAAAGAAAAGGTCCGCTCAAGACTTTGCTATGAGCGTATAGGGGGGAGGGAGGTGTATGTATATTATGTATGCTGTATGTATATTATGTACGTGCCCCATTTATATACATTATTTATTCAGCCTAGCTAGCAGCATGTGGCAATGTATTTACCATGTCCCACACGCTTAATTAATGTGCCTGGGGACATATGGAAGCTGCTAATGTATCACTTGCCACATGTCGCCTGAGAGGCCAGTTGACCCCCAGACAGAGTAGGGAGAGCCGTTTCACTTGTGTATCTCTGTTTGTCCAGTAAATAGAACCTACGAAAACTCTACAGGTGTTTGTGTTCGCTCCTGTAGATAGAACTTGGTACCCAGAACATATACATTCACAAATTGTGCTAAAGACTTATGTCGTACTTCCTTTAATTTGAGGTATGATCCAAAAGTTCTGGGACTGGCTTCATAAAATCTTTACTTTAGAAGATATTACAGTTTGTTCTTCATTTACGCGGTCAATTGAACCCGTGGAGTACCGCGTAAAACAAGAAACGCGTAAATGAAATTACAGAACATATGGGATTAATTGAAATAGAGACTGGGCGGACCCCCAAACTCCACTTTTTCCAACGCAATACGTACCTTGTAGTCAAAATAACATCTTAATTTTATGATGGTATGCACACACACACAATAAATAATTAGGAGAAATATCAATAATATTAGGTTTTTTAACACTTACCTTAGTAGAAAAGACGGCTGGGCACACGGGGATGGGAGGTTGGTTCCGAGGCAGAGGGCAGATTATTGGCCCTCACCTGTATCACTTGTATCAATTGTATCACTATCCACCACATAGGCTTGCAGGGCCTCTTTGTCAAACTCCTCAAAGTCCATATCCTCACTGTCACTGACTTGGGCCGGCTGTGGTGGGTGGCGGGTGAAGAACTCAGCAATGTTTTGATGACTGGGCGACCTTGTGCGCACCCTGCCCACGCCGCTTCCCGCGTAAATGACCAAATTTACAGCGTAATTAAAGCATTTCAATTCTGGCAAGGCACCGCGTAAATGACCAAACGCGTAAACAAAAACGGAGTAAATCCAGACTCAACTGTACAGTGAAACTTTAGTTGCCCTCAAAATATTCCCAAGAGGCCTCAATGCGGCGCTGAATCTGCTCCTCCCACTCCCACTGGAAGCAAATTTGGAATTCCTTGTTGGTGAGGCTAGAGAGCACCTGAGATGTGACCTGGATCTCCTTTCTGTCCATGAACTTCTTCCCTTTGAGGTTCAACTTGAACTTCGGAAACAGCCAGAAGTCACACAGGGCCCAATGTGGAGAGTATGGAGGGTGGGGGACCACTGGGATGCCATGCTTCACCAGAAAATCATTCACAGAGAGGGCAGTGTGCACAGGTGCACTGTCCTGGTGAAGCAACCCATTGCCGATCGTCAGTCAGAATCCAGTTAACATTTCCAAATGAGAGGTCCAATCGCTTGGCAATCTTGCGGATGGTCACCCTAGATCTTCATAGACAAGCTGGTAATTTTTCTGTACATTTTCAACATTCCTCTCAGTGGAAGGCCACCCAGAGTGATGCTCATTTTCAAAGGAAGTGCATCCTACTACTTTGAAGAGCTTGTGCCACATGAAAACTTGAACCTGAGTAGGCTTCCTTGACCATTTCATAAATTTATGCACCATTTTTTTATAATCTGAAGCAAATCTGATGGCGCAGCATTGCTCGATATTTCCCCTCCATGTTGAGGGTAGAGTGGCGACTGACTCGACTTAGCAGATGGGCAAATACACACACTCACACAAAGCTGCAGCATGGCCGGTTGGTGCCACAAAATCCTGCCAAATCGACGCAGTAAACCACTTATAACCAAGGTATATAACTGTTGATGATTCAAATTCGATATATGCCAAGAAAAAGGTTTTATGAAGCCAGTCCAGGAACTTTTGGATTATACTTCGTATTTTACTAGCATAAGCTCTTTCCTGATTGAACTCCAGAAAATATTAACAAGGATGCCGCCTATTTTGACACAAAGCCCTATTTTTGGCTGCTATGGCCACTCTGCATTCTTTAGACCACCATGAGACTGGCCACTTTTTAAAAAACCCAGAGGTCTTCAGGATGGTTTGTTCACCAACACTAATGAATGTCGAGGTAAATTATTCCACCACTTCCTCTGTCGTCTGGAATTTTTCCTCATCTCTTTCTACCTCAGCTAGGAGTTTGAAATGGCCCCAGTCAGCCCTGTACAGACACCAGCGAGGAAGATGGTTACGGCAGATCACATCCATGCTTGCTGCTGCAGAACAAAAGGAGGTCTATGACAGAGTGGGTTCTTGTCTGCACATGGAAATGGGTTGGGGCACTGGTGTTCAGGGAGATCCAGATCCTATACCACAGACTGCAACATGGCACCTCGTGGATTGGTCACGTTGTCTCCCACAATCTACTCCTTCCATTCAGATCCCCCCAAATTACGAATGGAGGAGGAAGCTCCCCAATTAGGTCAATTGAGTCTGTCTTGGACACTGGTGCACAAGGAGGAAGGTATGGTGAGCAGACAGTGTACACCCTTCTTAAATGGAGGCAAGCAGCCAATGCCTCTAGGGGAGAACACAACCATAAAGTGGTGAATGGAACATTCAAGAAGGTGGAGACAAAGATGATGCTGCCTTCATGATGACCACCATCTCCTATTGGGTCAGAATATATGGCTTGATAGCAAGTAGGAAGAGGATAGTGGCCTTCACCAACCATCGTCTCCTGCAAACACACACAAACTGGCGAGAGATGAGAGAGCAAAAGGGCAAGAGGCTGTCAATTAGCATTTAACCCTTGGCTGTTCCAGTGCATCAGAGTGAAAACTATTTATGTTGACTTCTGCCATGACGCTAGGGGTTTTCCAGAGAGTCTTTGACTTTGATAGGGAAAACTGACTTTGAGGTAGGGGAATGACTACGTTTACCTGAAATCTTCAGCAGCCTAGTGGACAATGATGATGATGCCAAATGACTGGCCCAGAGGCCAGCCATAATGACCAGCCAATTGACTTGATCGGGCCGCAAGCCAAGCCTTCCGTCTAACTTTACGGATTGCCACATAAGAGCTATTCTACAGCCCTGACTGACTGGGCCTGAGGAAAGGTGCCACTAGCAAGCTCTCAAGGCTAGCAGCACAAGAGAACCATTTAGTCTTGTCCCTCCTTGATGACCATTCCAATATGAGAAACCCTTTCCTCCTTGAGGAAGAAGAGGGAGGACCAGCCCCCCCCCCCCTTTGGAATGTCTCATCAGATGACAATTGATGCCTGAGCTTGGCTGGCTGACTCAGGTAAGACCATCATGATGTCAACATTACAGAGGAACCATGTATACCTGGTGTGAGGTCATGATAAAGCAGCGACCACTTGTCATCAAAACTGCCCAAGTATTATCTCATAGTTAGTAAAATTAAAAATTTTCAGACATACAGTAAACCCTCGATAACTCAGCACATATGGGGCTCTGGCCTTGCCGAGTTATCCCAAATTCCGACTTATCGAGGCACTTCCCCTCTCCTACAAAAATACAACAATAAAAAATTATCGACCCATATAATTATGTGTACATGTAATTACTAAATATAAAAAAGTAACACTTATCAGAACTGCAGGCAAAGAATGAAGCATCATATTAGGTGACACAGAGGCATGGTAGGTGACGCAGGTGGCCAGATATGCCGAGATTTTCCCAGATAATTTTATATATCTCGGCATTTCCTGAGTTATACTAATACATTCCGAGACCATATCCATGCCGAGTTACATGAAATTCCGAGTTATCAAATGCTGAGTTATCGAGGGTTTACGTCACTTAACTAATCGTGTTTTTTTGTTTTTTATAACTTGTACTGTATGCTATTTAGGTAACTGTAAAATTTGTGTAGTACAATATGACACATAATTATAATCACTATATAATATTTGCTAATATTATAATTCATAAATGAAAATTAGAGCAAAACAAATACTGTATAGCAGAAAACTGTGAGCTCACTACCATTGAGGAAGATATTTTTTTTTTATCTACGCCTGCTGCACTGGAAATTATTGACATTAATAAGTGTGCTTCAAAAACCTGCTACAATGAGTTGATTCATACCAGAATGTCACTTGTAAAACCAAGTTGTAGTGGAAATGTGAGAAAAGATCCAGCGGTTGCTGTAGGCAGGCCCGGATTATCCATTAGGCACAGTAGGCACAGTGCCTAGGGCCTACGAGATATTGGGGGCCTACAAAAAATAATACGAGAACTTTTCTTCCTCTTTTTCTACAGGTTATTATTAAATTGATACTGAGGTACTTTTTTTCCATTTATTTATTACTTAATCCTATTAGTGTCCACCAGCTAGCTGTGCTTCTTGTAAACAAAACTATTTCTGTACTGTACAAGAACAGCTGATCTAACCCATTTTCTTTTACTCAATTCATGGCAAACATCACTGAATCTTATTCTTTCGACATCACATTTTATAATTAGGTACTAGCTTGTGTTATTAGTGAATATGCTGTCAAATGGGGCCCCATATCTTGGAGGTGCCTAAGGCCTACGAAAGTCTTAACCCGGCACTGGCTGTAGGGGCAGTATGACGACAAACTTTGTTTCAATTCTTGTACAAATATACCTATAATGCCATGATATATCATGTTGTCAGTCTATGGAAGTCATGTATTGTCAATTAACAAATGCTTTAAAATGTATTTCGCTTCATTACTTTACTTGTTAACGATATTTAAATAAATTGTGATTTTTTTGTGTGACCTTTTTCCTGGCAAAAACTGTGACTTTTTATGACAAATGCATTAAATATTAAACATATGCATACCTTGCAAATGTGGTCCCTTGGCATCTGTAATGTGATCTGGACAACAACCAAATGCTGACGACAAGCAACATCCTTCCATATTTTCTCCATGTGCAGAAGTAAAATTATCTGGGCAGCAACCAAATGACGAGTAAACACAGTCAGGAGGAAGTTCTGTTGTTGTTGTTGGTGAAGTTGTTACTGTTACAGTTGCTGGTGTAGCTGCTTCTGAAATTTAATAATGGTACTTCTTAAAAATAGCACGTCTCTTTGAACTGATTTTACAGGAAATATCCTTGTTGCATGGTAAAATGCAGAGGTACAATGAATGGATGGCATGATATAATCAATAATTCTGAAGTATCTTAATACAGTATTGGGTACTAGATTTTAACAATAAACCATTTCCAATGTGAAATATTGTGTTATTAGCCAATTACAATATTTCCTGTCATCATAAACCAACAATCACTTGAAATTTTCTCATGCATACATATAAAAATTGTGCTTGTTGCAAATGTTAGTGAATGAGTTTGGAAAAACAGGTAATTGGACAAAGTTAATGAATGAGAAAAAAAAAGCTTTGAAAACAGGAGAAAAATAAATAAATTCCCTTCCAGGGAAAAGACAATTAGTTGATATGAGAGAAAGGGAAAACTAAATGTCAGTTTGAATAAAGATAGAATGAAAATATTGCAGTGTTTCAGATTATCTTTGAGCAAATGCATCTGTATATGGAACACTGAGTAATGAACTGGATCACAGAGTAGTACTGTAGATGCAATGAAGTAATTGAGGTTTCAGAATATACAGTATATGAGTGAATGCATTAGTAAATGGAAATCTAAGTAATGCAGTTAATTAAAGAGCGTTATATATACATAGGTACATACATTTCTACTTTGTTTTGATATTATTGTATCTGTTTTGTTTAATTTTGTTGATGTCCATTTATCTGCTTATGTTAATATTTGTTTCATTTGTTTTTGTTGTAGGATGCTTGAATTCTTGTAGAATAAAGCCTAGGTTGAATTTTTGTTTCTCTTATGGGCCTACTACAATAAACAATTGCCTACTACACAGAGTACATAGTAGATACTATAATAAGAAAGTAACAGGGGCTTTGAGAAACATAGAGTATGAAATATGTGTTAAAGGAGGCAAAGTTGTAAGTGCATGGAGGAATAAATGAACCAGTTACTATCGAGGTGTGAAGCATGAACTGAAAAAGCAAGAGTGACTGCAACAATGTGCTTGAGAGCAATATATTGGGTGCATAGGATGCAGAGAATTAGAAATTAAGATTTGTATAACTCAGAGGCAGAAGATAGGTGGGAGAGGACAGGACCAGATTGGAAAGGTCATGGCCGATTTAACTTCCAGAGGTTAATTGATAGTGCAAAAGCTAGTGTTAGTTGTGAGGAGCTCTGTGCCCCCTTGAAAGCTGAGCTAGTGAAGGTCAAGGGCAAAAACTTGAGGTTAAACGAAGTGATTGTGAGGATGAAGGAGGAAGATACAAGATGGGAGAGGCTGTGTCTGACAACAACACAGGCCAATGGAGGGTAGTGAAGAGACGAATAACGAAACTGGTGGTGACAAAAGACAACAAGGAAGCGACAACAGCCAAGTGAAACATAGTCAAAGACAAGGCTGACAACTTCTACAGCAGAAGCGATCTTTATGCTAGGGATGGAGTACATTTACCTATGGATGGGGTGGCAACTCTGGCTGGTTCTCTCGAGAGGGTAGTTCAAAAGATGTCAAAGAATTTAAACTGCTATGGGAACATGTAAGCATGGGGCATGGATAAACAAAGTGAAAGGTTGCAGAGAAATTGTGCTTGGAACGATGACAAAGCTAAATTAGGCAGTGCGTTAAAACCTAAATGTGAGAGAGTGAAAGAACTCAGATCACGACTAACTTAAATGTTTACTACGCAAACAGTAGAAATATGAGAAATAAAATGGATGAAATAAGGGCATTGGTATGTACTGAAAAAATCGAAATGATAGCATTCATCGAAACATAAATAAACTTAGACCCACGTGAGTTACCTCTCGAATACCAAATTAAAGGCTACAATGTTTTTCATATCATAGGCAAATTAGGAAAGGAGGTGGGGAAGTAATCTATGTCAGGGATAATTTGAAGTGTGAAATCAATAAGGAAATAAAAACTGAACCGAATACAGAAAAATTTTAATATAATTAACTGATGGTAGGGAAAAATTAATCAAAGTAGTAACATATAGACTTCCTAATTTCGATAGGGCTAATGAGCAACTTAGTTGGGATGAAATATATAGGGCAACCTGACATAGCAAAGTCTGTATAGTAGTTGACTTTAACTTTAGTCAAATAGAATGGACTGACCTTACGGGTAACTCTGAATCAAAGGATTTTCTTGAAACAGTTCAGAATTGTTTCCTAAGCTGAAAACCTCATTAGTAATCATCGATGTAGGAAACGAACTAGCTAACAGTGACTACAAAGAAGTGAGATTCAAAGTAGAACTTGATTATCAGTAGCAAGGAAAATTTCATAGAAGTCCCAGATTTCAGAAGAGCAAACTTTGATAGGTTGAAAAGGCAGCTGAGAGAAGGAGTATTACATATGGGGGCGAATTACATGAATTCACAGTACAGTGGAGTCTGCATTTACGCAGCTTTTGTTTCAGCGTTTGGTCATTTACGGGGTGCCTTGCCAGAATGAAATGCTTTAATTACGCGGTAAATTTGGTCATTTACGCGGGTGAAGTATAATTTATTTACTGTATTTACTGAAGATATTTGTTTTAGCTCATAAAATTCATACAAATTACCCAGGCAGAATATAATTTACATTGCTGGAATTCTTATAAGATTGTCATTATTTTAAATATAAACATCATGGAATTTGCATTAGACATACAAATTTTAGATCTAATGTAAGAATTTTGATTAGAAAGAGCAAAAATTTTATCTTTTGTGCAAAATATATGACGTGTATATTCAAAATATTCCTGGTCTTGCAAGGAATCCAGCAATGTCAATTATATTATCCTAACTTTAGTCTGAGGTATTATTTATTACTAAAAATGTAAGCCTACTGTTTTCACCCAAACTTTTCACTGGTCGGGAGGGAAGGTGAGGGGTAGGGAGGGAGGGAGGGAGGGACCCAGCGAGCGTGGGAAGAGGGGGGGAGTGGAGGTGGGGTATTTTGATTGACAGATAGTGTCTGGGTGAAGTATAATTTGTTTATTTACTGAAGATATTTGTTTTAGCTCATAAAATTCATACAAATTACCCGGCCAGAATATAATTTACATTGCTGGAATTCTTATAAGATTGTGATTATTTTAAATATAAACATCATGGAATTTACATTAGACATACAAATTTTAGATCTAATGTAAGAATTTTGATTAGAAAGAGCAAAAATTTTATCTTTTGTGCAAAATATATGACATTTATATTCAAAATATTCCTGGTCTTGCAAGGAATCCAGCAATGTCAATTATATTATTCTAACTTTAGTCTGAAGTATTATTTATTACTAAAAATGTAAGCCTACTGTTTTCACCCAAACATTTCCCAGCGAGCGTGGGAAGAGGAGGAGGGGGGGGGTCCATTAACCAGGAGACTGTATTTCTCTTAAATATTAATTGTGTGTGCATACCATCACAAAATTAAGATGTTCTTTTTACTACAACATACATATTGTGTCGGAAAAAGTGGAGTTTGGGGGTCGGCCCAGTCTCTATTTCAATTAATCCCATACGTTCTGTTATTTCATTTAAACGTCTCTCGTTTTACGCAGGCCTCCACGGGTTCAATTGACAGTATAAATGCAGACTCCACTGTATGTGGTACATAACGTGAGCTCACACAATGTACCCACAGAGGGTGACCTCACTTTACCTGGTAACCTGACAACAATAACCTCACAAAATATGACCGCTGAGGGTGACCTGACCACGAGATAGATGAGGTTGACGAGTTCCATAACAATTTAAATAATGAGTTACTGAATGCACAAAAACAGATTATGCCATACAGAAAACTCACATCAAATAACAGTGACCCTAAATGGATAAATAATTATTTAAAGAATATTATTGGACAGAGGAGTGCATACAGTATGTAGAATAAATTGTGGTGACATTTAACTGAGATTATTTTAAATTATTGGCCAGTAGGCAGAGTTGTAAACTAACTAAATAAATTCACTTGAGTACTGTACTCAAGTAACATTTTTGGGTATGTATTTACTTTTTAAAAAAGAACTAAAATTTTCTAGTACTTTTACTTCAACTTAAGTATGTTTTATTTTACTCCAATATGACAGAAAAACAAAAATCACACTCGTTACATGACCCAAACAAAGAGTTTTAACGTCAGTGGCAAACTAATATTATTTAATTAATTAATTATTAATCAAAGTAGAAGAGTTGTGTAGGTGGAGGGTACGGTGTGGGTGGGTGAGGTACCTCATGTCAGGTCAGGTGGCAGTGGCCATGACAGCGGACTTTCCCTTTGATCTTCTTGTGTCCATCACTCACCTAGCCTACCTTCTTATCTTCCCATCAGATCCCCTGTCTTCACCCCCACCTTTCCTTCAGGGGCTCGGTCTGTGCATATACCTTTACCTACAATTAATTTCAAAGAGGCTGTGATTCTAAAATGCTTTATATAATTCCAACTTAGATATAAATACTGTATCGATACATATGTGTGAGACTGAGTGTATTTAAAATTCTGTTTAAATAACTAAGTACCACTGCCCCCCAACACCCGCCAGATGTTACGTGGTGAGAATGTTTTAGCCACTAATCAATTAGAATCGAAAAGTGAAGTCACCACAGCCACACCCCAATTAGAAAGACAGTTCACAGAGAGTCTTACTCAGACTCAGTCACTATGGAGGCAACAATCATCCACTAACTCCTCAACTGAAGGAGTTTGATAGCTACTTAGCATGTCCAGGGGATGGAATGGAGCTATTGGTGTCTTTCCCAACATTATGTGACTTATCTCTGAAGCTTAACATCCCACTACAGGTTGTGCCTCTCTAGTCCAGCATTCTGTGGTCCGGAAACTCCCGTGGTCTGGAACGATTTTAGTTTGTCCAATAGGTAGATTGGCAGGTTCTTTTTTTTTTTACTTATCTGAATTATTATTATTATTACAGGAGTATTAAATTTTTGCCCTTCAGGCCCCAATGTGGGTCAGTGACCTATGCCCGGGTGGGCTAATCCCCATAAAAAAACAAAACAACATAGCCGCGGGAAATTAAGGGTTGTTTACATCCGGCAGCTCTCCTTCTCTCTCTGCTTGTCTATACAGAGTACAACATTTAACCCTTCAATATATATGAGCAGTAAATAAGTGTTGCTTTCATATTCTTATGTAGAGTAATGACAACATGTTTTCACATGTGAGCACTTACATACGCGCAGTCTCACTTTTTTTTTTACCATTAATGGTTAGCTACTTATATTGTTCCATTTATTAACAATAAATAACATTACAGGTACTTCAAACAACCACATTAATTCTTTCACATTAATTTTACTACAGCTGCAATCAGGGTCTTATTTTCTTCAGTTTTATATGTAGAACCAATAAGTCACTGGTTTTGTAAGCTTTAACATAAACAATGCCGGCAGCCGTCTCGTCTTCTCGTGTGTTTTAATATTCCACGTATTATTAATAAATTGTATTGCTAATTTTGCACACACAAACATTAATTCAATAAAAACAAATTCAGAAACATAAATTAAAATACATATGAACAGTAAATAAGTGTTGCTTTCATATTCTTATGTAAAGTAATGACGATATGTTTTCACGTGTGCGCACTTACATACGCGATCTCTCTTTTTTCTTTACCGTTATCGTTAGCTACTTCTATTGTTCCATTTATTAACATTAAATAACATTACTTAAAGCAACCATATTAATTTTACTACAGCTACAACCAAAGTCTTATTTTCTTCAGTTTTATATGTAGAACCAGTCAGTCACTGGTTTTGTAATCAACGAAAACAACGTTGTGTCATTTCCTCGTGTGTTTTAATATTCTACGTATTATTAATGAATTGTATTGCTCATTTTGCACACATAAACATTAATTCTATAAAAAAGACATAAGAGAAATGACGCTGTTTACACAATTATGCACGTCGTCTGCATGTTGGCGGGCCGTTCAAACCCGCCGAAATTCAAGTTTCCGCCGTCAAAATTTGTATTTATTTTTTTGTGTGTTCCAATAAAATACGTTGAATTAAAAACTCGCAAAATTTGAGAAGCTACTATACGACACTTAACCCTTCAATATGTCTTCAAAGAGACCATGATGCAGAGAAAGTGGTGCAAGTGCTTCCAAGCATAAGCACAAGTCACTATCTATCCAGGAAAAGGGTGAATTTCCATGGTCAGGCAATTTCCATGGTCCGGCACCGGTCAGGTCCCGAGGTTGCCGGACTAGAGAGGTACAACCTGTAACTGCATATGTTGCTTGTGAGTGTCTGTTTAGTCATGTTGGGCTTATTTTTATTATTTAATTAATTTATTACACCCTAGGGGGCGACAAGCCTAGTCACAAGACCATGCAATCAGACACTAATACATAGGTATTTGTGTCTCACAGGACACGCTATGGCTTGTGATATGGAGACAATATCGATATAATTTAAGGACAAAGGGAGTTAGTACCTACAAAAGCATGGGTAGCGTAGAAGAATTAAATCTAAATTATTACAAATAAGTAGGTGGTAACATATAGTGGTTAGTGACTCATCCTGTGGTAGGAGGTCCCTGACAGTGGGACAGTCAAGGCAATAGTGTTGAAGGGTTTTAGTGTAGGGACAGTTGCAGAGTTTACAGGAAGAGAAGTGCAGACCATCCCCCACCTCAGATACTTGCCAGATAGGTCTGTATCCAAACCTAATGTGAGCAGAGACAACATTATGTCTCCGGACAATAGGTCCACGTTGACAATACTTGTGTGGATAAGGAAGAAAGGGATCATAGTGTTGGATGGATATATTTTCAGTAAATTCACCATCCTTGTGATGGATTGTAAGGAGCAGAGCGGCTGAATGTATTTTCTTTTGGTAGGTCGAGCTGGGCTTATATTTAGGCACAAAAGATCCTGATTTGGACAGCCATAATTTTGAGAAACAGCTATTGATTAATCTCAATAGAAAGATTTGCACATAAACATATGTCTTTTTTTTAAATATACTGTGGATTTATTTTAATAATTGACACAATTAATAATTTTGTTGTTACTTTTTCTTTCAGTACTTAAGTATTTTAAGAATGAGATACTTTTATACTTCTATTTGAGTAACATTTTACCATTGTAACAATACTTTTACTTAAGTAACAAAGTCCAGTACATGTTACAACTCTGCCATAGGGTTAAGATAGAGATAAGAAAAGCAAAGAGAAATAATGAATTGAAGGTAGCAAGGGAGGCAGAGTCAACCACTAAGGGATTCTTCCAAACTAAAGCACGAGACAAGTTTGGACTAATATAGTAAGATACAGTTTTCACAACTGTAAATTTAAACATGATAACCAAGGCACTAACTATCTACAGATATAGTGAAGAAAATAGATTAAGCAAGATAGTAATGACTAGAAGCAATGTTAGTAAACAAATAGACAAACTATAACCTAGTAAGTTGTCAGGTCCAGACAAGATTTTTTTTTTTTTTTACAGGAATTAGCCCAACTGGGCATGGGCCAATGACCCACATCAGGGCAGGGGTATTAGAGGAATGTAAGGCAGAACTTAGTACACTATGCCATTCGCAAACTTGTTTAACATATCATTAAAAATTGGTATAATACCAGAATCCCCGAAGATAGGGAGTGTTATACCAATTTTCAAGAAGGGAAATAAATCGTTATCAAACTACCATTTAACATCAATTGTAAGAAAATTGCTGGAAGCAAAAATTTCAAACTCAATTCAAAAACACATCAAGAATGCAAATTGATCAATGATTCCCAACATGGCTTCACAAGTAGGCATTCCTGTCTGACAAATCTATTATCATTCTTTTCAACTGTTTTCGAATCAGTGGATGACAGACACGATTATGATGTGGCTTACCTCGATTTTAGCAAAGCCCTTGACAGGGTTCCCCACAAAAGACTAATATGTAAAGTGGAGACTCATGGAATTGGAGATGTTCTAAACTGGATTTGGGGGTGATTAAAAGGCAGGAAACAGAGAGTCAGCATTAATGGCACTAAATCCGATTGGGGTAACGTCACTAGTGGAGTACCCCAAGGCTCAGTACTTGGACCCTTACTATTTATTATACTGTATACAAGAACAACATAGATACAGTGGTCCCTTGGTTAACGAGCACAATCCGTTCTAGAAGGTTGCTCGTTAACCGAAACCATTGTTTCAATGGGTTTTGGGTAATTGGTTCCAGCTCACCGAAAATTGCCTAAATTCAACAAAAAAGGTAGAAAAGTACACAAACTTTGAGGTGTGTATGTAGAAGGTTCCTGGATGATAATGATGATGATGATGGGAATTAGAATGGGGGTGGAGGAGAAGGGAGAAGAGAAGGCATTGGGGTGGAAGAGAAGTCACCCCATGGTGCCATTTCACCCATAAAATTTTAGTTCTCTTGGTGTAATTCAAGATTATTATTTTTAAATCAACACTGCACTGCATTATATATTGCCAATATGTAAAATAAATTTCAAAATGACCAATAATTTGCTTGTAAACAGAAAAAAAGCTTTTAGTTGAAGAGAGTCTCAAGCAAGATGTTACCTCCACTGAAAAGACACAAAGACTGACGTCTGTATGCTGTGTTGGCAGGCTGGATGGCGTGCCACAAACTAGTGACCTTACCTTCAATTATGTTCAATAATTGTGAAAATGACTAAAAAATTTAATATTAAACTTTTAAAATTATTGAATAGTATAAACTTCTTGATATTTACTAAAAGGGTAAGGAATTTAAGCCCTAGAACCGATTACTGTATTGGCGGACTAATACTACAGCTGGTGGACCGCCAAATGCAAGCTAAAACATGTGGAGGTCGGCTCGTAAGAAACTCGTTAATCGAGGGATTGCTCGTTAACCGAAGTTAAGAACCTTATGGTAGGTAACTCGTTAACCGAAATCTCGTTAACCGAGGCGCTCGTTAACCGAGGGACCACTGTATAGGCATAGACAGCAGCATAAGTAAATTTGCTGACGACACTAAAGGAAGACAGGTAATTAAATCTGACGAGGACTCCGCAAAACTACAGGAAAATCTCAACAAATTTTTGCATGGTCTGACTGTGAGAAAGATTTAGGGGTAATAATAAGGAGGATCTTAAAACAAGACAGCAATGCGTATTTGCTTGAAACGATGCTAACATAGTACTTGGGTTCATACAAAGGAGTGTTAGTTATAAGACTAGCGAGGTTATCCTAAAATTATATCTTGCGCTTGTGAGACCTCACTTGGATTACGAGGTTCAGTTTTGGTCACTGTACCACAGACTGGATATTGAATCCCTAGAGAATATACCGAGGAGGATAACAAAACTAATCCTGGGCATTAGGAACCTTGAGTATAGGGACAGATTAAAGCATCTATATTTGCACTCCCTCGAAAGACGTAGAGTGAGAGGCAATATGATTGAGGTGTATAAATGGAAGTCAGGGTTAAACAAAGGTGATATAACAAAGATACTTAAATTATCCAACCAGGATCGAACTTGTAGACAAATTTAGATTTAGGCACGAGATAAGTAAACACTGGTTTGGAAATAGAGCAGGGAATGAGTAGATTAAGTTACCAAACATCATCATTAACTCAAACACGCATGGGTAGTTTCAAATATTGGTTGGACAGATATATGAGCAATAGGGGCTGGGTGTAAATGGGACTGCCCAGTATGGGGCAATAGGCCCACTGCACTTTCCTCTATCCTTTTGTTCTTTTGAGGCAGTTGAAGCGAGGGTGACGGACAGACAGGAAACATTATGCATGTGAGTGATAAGAGAGTTCGGCATTAAGTGGTTATTGGAGATGTCAAGGCAGTTGGAATGAATGGATGACAGCAGGAAAAGGGTTGCAAGATTAAAAATTGCCCATTTTTGACAACTATATGTTTGTATTATGCAAATTTGCTGAACGATTTTACTGTTACGCTTTATTCCTTCGATAGATACACACTCGGATCATTTAATTCACCATTTATCTGTCTCCTGAAAATAAGAATTTTATTATATCAAAATATATCTTTCCTCTTGTTACCTTTAGTCACATCCAAGGGTTGGGAGTTAGCTTCTCAAACCCATCTTTGCCATGTTCCTGTCTCCAGCCTTCTCTTCCCTCAGCATAATGTTTTGCTTGAATTTCTCAACCAAATCCCTCCAATTTAATTTCTGTCTTTCTAATGATCTCCTGCCTTTGATTAAATATTCCACATTACCAAACCACTTCAGCAGAACCTCTTTCATCTTATTGTCTTTATATATGTTATTTCTGTTAATACTCCTGTACTGTGAAATAATTGCTCTCCCTTAAAGGTTCTTCTAGTAAAGATAATAAAACAGTTAAAAACAACACAAACCTGTTGTAAGTTCCTCAATTTCTTCAACAGAATCATCAGGACAGCCTTCAAAGTCTGGGCCCAGGGCTGCTGTAATACCATCAGGACAACACCCATGTTTGGTGTCATTACATGATTCACAAGGTCCAGACCCTTCACACTCATAGTCTATGCACCCAGCAAAGTTTTCACCAGTAGCAGGAGACACACCATCAGGACAGCAACCAAAACTAGAACATGAATTTAAAAAAAAAAATCATTAGCTTATGTCTATAAGTTGTAAGGTAAATAGGGCAAATATAAGGGAGAAAACATTTCCTCCAAAACCTAATTAATATGACTCATAATTGTTATAGCATTAGTAAGTTAATTCATTAAGATTTCTATTGTTATATAAGTCACTCGTTTAACAATTATAAACAATTAACTCACTAGTCGTATCCGTCTTCCCACTCTTATCTCAAGTACCCCTTAGCTCAAGGAAATTATTTTTACATAACTTATTTCATTTAGAACATTTTATGTAGAGGGATCATCAAGATCTCTATTTGTTGCCAAAATCAGGGGCACAGACATTATCCCCCAAGTAATAACTTAAGCGAAAATGCCTACGTGTGTACTATCACCCAGCAGGATTGACAGTGATGAGCCGCTAACATAGCGCTCTATTGGCAACAGCGTTCACTATTACTCTAGCAATATTTATTGGGTTGAGAATTATTCCACCCTGAAATGTTCTCATATAACCCATATAAGGATGTAAAGTCCATTTCAACATAACTCTAGATTGCTAGGAAGACCGGGAGGTCAGCATTCCGGAAGGAACGCTAAGTCTAGCAGCCTCGCTAAAGTTCGCCTGGAAAGGCTGAACCCGCCACTTAGGACATCAATAAAATAAAGTTATGAAGAGAATAACTCAACTCTGGCTTTTATACTGCGAGCATTTAGAAAACCGAGGGTGGAATCCCAAAGGTTTTTTGTGAACGAACAAGAGTAGGAAGAGCGATAGTCACATGGCAGTCATACTAGCACGTGAATAATTGGGACAAAGAAAACCTTAAACAGTATACATACAGTCACTTCTGCTATAACGCGATAGTTGTGTTCTTGTAAAACCTCGTGTTATAGAAATTCGTGCAATAGAAATAACAGGGCTTATGGAGAAAATAGGGTTAGGTGCAGATTACTCGAAATCGAAAAAAATTTAGTAGTTAGCCTAACACAAAGGATAGCACAGTCTAAATAAATGTTACATTCATATCTAATACTGAAATCATACAGTAAATGTAACACTTTACCTTGAAAAAATATGAATATAACTTGATGGGGGAGAAGGGTGATTTTGAGGTTGATAACATCGAGCTTCTCTTCAAGTGTTATAGCCTTTCTTTTACGATCATCATCGGGAATGCGATCACCAGAACGCTCCTTGGAGATATTCTTCTTTACCATATTCACAGTTAATACCACAAAATTGGAGAAATAGTAAGCAAAAATCGCGTTGCAGCAAACAAGCGTTCACATTTTACAAATATCGCTCCTCTATTTATAAATCGCATTATAGCCAATTTGCGATGTCAAAACACGCGTTATAGCAGAACTCACTTATATATATCCACATATTTTCTTTCAGTGAAGACGAGCCCGGGAGGGCGCAGAAACATTCACTGAGTGACTTAAAGGCAAGGAATCGTCACAACGATCTAAGCAACTTTATAAAGAAGACATGTTGTGGTCGCCATGAAGCTGACCAGAGATCGTATAAGAAATTGTCCCAAATACAATAATTGAGAGACATAAACCAAATAAAAGTCACTCTACTTCCTCACTGTGCTAATAAGTATAAATACCGTATATAAAATCCTCGTGGGACTTAGTACAGTATTTCAGCAATTACAACACAAATTCGCGGAGCCTTCTTTTGTGTGTATTTACAGCTGAATCGCCGAGCATCGCATTCTGATTTGAACATAAATAGCACTTAAAAAATCATAGACACAAGACAAAATACCGTATATCTCGGCCTATAAGGCGTCGGGGTGCATAAGACGGCCCCCCCCAATTTTCCATTTAAAAAGTAGCTTTTGAGCTCTATTCGCTGTATAAGACCAGTACCCCAAATGTGACACTTACCCACTAACTCAGTAGTCCTTTACCAACCATCCTTGGTTTTTTAAAATAAGGCCAATTCACTTCAAGTAATGTCATCAAATGTTACCCGCTGGTGTAGTGTAAATACTAGTGACGTCACTGAAGCGTCTGCTATTTACCGGTAACTGGAACTAATGTCGGTGTCGAGTAAAATTTTTCCATTTACTTGAAATATATATATATATATATATATATATATATATATATATATATATATATATATATATATATATATATATATATATATATATATATATATATATATACATATATATATATAATTTATTACCCCACTTACGGTCAATTGAACCGAGGGTCAGCGTTAAGTGAACAACAAACATATAGGATTAATTCCAATAGCAGGCCGACCAACTCCACTTTTGAAGCACATACCTATGTTTGTAAAAATAACATCTTAATTTTATGATGGTACATGCACACAATTAATACTTAAGAAATAGAAATACAGTCGCCAAGTTAATGTCCATTCAAATAATGGACTCAACTCCCTCCCCTCTTCTCACACTACACTCACTGGCTCTTCTCTCAGAAATTTTGGGGAAAACCACTAAATTTAATAAATAATACCTCAAACAAAGTTAGGATAACAATTGACATTGCTGGATTTCTTATAGAGCCAGGAATATTTTGAATATAAATGTCATATATTTTGCACAAAAAGATAACATAGTTACCTAGAAAAAAATTTTATCTAAAAATTGTATGTTTAATGCAAAATATATGATGTTTATATTCAAAATAATTATAAATTTCAGCAATGTAAATTATTCTGACCGGGTAATTTGTATGAATTTTTATGAGCTAAATATCTTCATTTAATAAAAAAAAAAATAATTCTTCAGGTGGCTAGATGGTCGGTCGGTCCTCCTCCCCCCCCCCACCAACCGTCCCAAGGAGATGTGGGATAACCACTAAATTTTAATAAATAATACCTCAAACTAAAGTTAGGATAATATAATTGACATTGTTGGATTCCTTGTAAGACTAGGAATATTTTGAATATAAATGTCATATATTTTGCACAAAAGATAACATAGTTACTCTGAAAATTTGTATCTAAAATTTGTATGTCTAATGCAAAATATATGATGTTATATTCAAAATGATCCTGAAATATAGAATTAGCAATGTAAGTTATCTGGCGATAATTTGTATAATTTATGAGCTAAAACAGGCAGTCAGGCAGGGTGGTGGGTGGGGCAATCAAAATAGCGTCTCGAGCGGACACTCACATATGTGGAAAAAAAATCGTGGTGAAAGTTCAGCTCTGGCGAGGCAGGCGTATATGATAAAAGCTGGCGTTAAGTGAAACGCGTTAGTTAGGTAATACTGTATATACATACATACATACATACATACATACATACATACATACATACAGTATTGCCCGCTTAGCGCTTTCGCCGCAGCGTTTTCTTCGGGATTGCCTGCCAAGCTGAACTTTTCATTACGGCATTTCATCGATACCGTGAGTGTCTTCAAGCGCCTACCACCCCACCCTCCTGACTGCCTGTTTAGCTCATAAAAATTCATCTCTTAACTCCAATATAATTTACATTGCAAATTCTTATAATTTATCATTGAATATAAACAACATATATTTTGCATTAAACATGCAATTTTTGAATAAAGTATTCTCTGGAATTATGTTATCTTTTTATTAGTTGGTGAGACTGTTGCAGTGAAGTTATTTTATTTACATTGCTGGATTATGATCATTGAATAAACATATATTTGCATTAAACATGCAATTAGATAAATTATAATCTAGTATTATTTAAATGTTAAAACTCTTGAATGGAGGATTGGTGGGGGTGGGGGCAGGGTTGGGACTGACCACGTGGTTGGAAGGGGAAAGCAAGGTGGGTTACTTTGATTGACAGATGGTCATAGAAAATATTTTTTTTTATTAACTGAATTTGTTTTAGCTCATAAAATTCATTTATCTAAATAGAATATAATTTACATTGCTGGAATTCTTACAATTTGCTGATCATTTTGAATATAAACATCATAGATTTTGCATTAGACATACAAATTTTAGATGTAAAGTTTATTCTGAGTAAATATATTATCTTGAAAAATATATGACATTTATATTCAAAATATTCCTGGTCTTACAAGGAATCAGCAATGTCAATTATTTATCCTAACTTTAGTTTGAGGAATTATTTATTACTATACTTTTTATAAATTTCTCAGAGGGAAGAGCCATTGAGTGTAGTGTGAAGAGAGGGGGGAGGGAGTTGAGTCCATTATTTGAATGGACATTAACTTGGCGACTGTATTTCTCTATTTCTCTTAAGTATTAATTGTGTGCATGTACCATCATAAAATTAAGATGTTATTTTACTACAACATAGTTATTTTCGTCAAAAAGGTAGAGTTTGAAGTTAGGGCTGGGTTCTATTGGAATTAATCCCATATGTTCTTTTATTCAATTCGTGGTTTCCTAACAGCAGGACCCTCTGGGTTCAATTGACCGCGTTAAGTGAAGACAACTGTACATATATATATATATATATATATATATATATATATATATATATATATATATATATATATATATATATATATATATATATATATATATATATATATATATATATATATATATATATATATATATATATATATATTTATATATACATACATACTACATACACATATATATATATATATATATATATATATATATATATATATATATATATATATATATATATATATATATATATATATATATATATATATATATAATATATGTGTGGGTTGTCAGACCACAGCTTACATCTCAGGAAACAGTCCCGGGCAGGCCCGACATGGGGGGTCAAATGTAAAGAGGCCCCTGGCAACCGCTCCAAGGAGTTACAAATCCAACTGGCTCCTCCCCATGTCACCGGCCCCAACAAACATGTAAGAGCACCGGCCGACTCTCCCAATATACACAATAACTACACACGCAGAAAGTCAGACCTGACCTCACATTAGCCAGGTCAAATGTAACCCTCGGGCTCAAGTCAAGGGCCACAAATCAACCAAGACTCATGTCACACGACCCCCATCTGAAAGATTTCTCCAGAATATACAACTTATAGTCTCTGAAAAAAGTCCAGACCTGACCCTACATTAGCGAGGCAAATGTAAGAGAGACCCTTCTTCGATCAGCTCAAACTGACTCGCCCTCCCCAATAATATATAGGACGTCCAAGTCCTCCTCTGCCCAGAGACAGAGAGAGTGTGTCTTGTAACCAAGAAGGGCCAGCTACCCGTCCCCAGTCCTGCTCGAGAAGTCAGGGGCAGGAGGCAAGCCACCTCATTGCCTCGATTAGGAAGCGGGGTGCCCTCAACACACGGTGCCCAGCTAAGCAGTCTCCATAAGAACCAGCCAGGACCACCTGCTAGGCCTCCTAGGTCACGTGAGTTTTGTCAGAGCTTTCCATGGGATGAGTTACTTACGTGGGAAGTGTATTCATTTCGTAATTTAAGTATCCGAGAATCAGTGTCTAGTAACGTAATATGTAGTCCTAATAGCGTAAAATATAATGTCCTAAGTAACTTCAATAGAAGGTGTTATTAATGTGTCCATGTCATGTTAGTAATTAATAAAGAGTTGTAATGAGCGTTGTTTGAAGTCGCCCTTAAGGCCGTAATAGATGTGTATTGGCGTATAAGATCTGATAAGTGTAAATAACTATCACGGCCTTTCACCAAAATCTTCCTCTCTTTTATGCTCTTATACTATCAATATTCTACCTATATGTAATCTTCTTCTTATCACAGTGCCTCATTATATTGGTGGCAAAAGCGTACTATAACGTTAACTCCGCCCTCCTCGTCCTTGGTATTGAGGCCCAACAGTGTGCTAGCGTAAACCCACATGCCCTCCCTCATTAGCCATAACACCTGGCTCGTTGTTTTGAGTATTGTTAGTCGTGATAAGGAGTTCCTGCATAATGGCGTGAAAAGTGTCTAGTGTGTCACCGTTACAGCTCAAGTAAATGTCTCTACGTCGTGGTATCTTGCTGTCGTTTTTTCTAGAAATAATATTTCAGTGCTTAACGTGATTTCTCAATCCCCCTTGATCTGTGACATTCTCAGTAGCCCAAGTGCAGTTTTGATTGTTGGTCAGTGTTGAGCATTAGAAATTGTGTTTCAGTTATGAAAGCGGTGTCTGTACTAACTTCTTATAACTTAACATGTCTTTTAACCTACATCCTCCTCCTGTCTAATCCCCCACCTCACCCTCCTTACCCTTCCTCCATCCTGCCTGCCCGCAAGCCCGGCCTGGCCCGTCAGCCACGCCTCGGCCACTCACTACACTTAACTACGCCTCACCACGCCCGCCTCACCGCTCCGCCTCACCCGCCCTGCCTCACCGCCCGCCTCCACCGCCTCACTTTACCGTCCAGTGTGACCACCAATCCCCATATGTTTTGTCCGTGGGGTTATGCTTGAAATGGGTGGTTGAAGTGTTACTTAATAATGCGATAATTACAGAGCTTCCTCAGTGTTTTATACTAGTATGATTTATGTAATGCACTCTCTTTGACACGTAGTGATAAATAATATTCAATGTAGTAGAGCAGAGCTTCACTCCCCAACCCAACCTAATGAGAATATTGTCATGGCCGGAAACTATAATTTGCCAAACATTGGCTAATAACGTGTAAAGTAAAATATTTTGTTTTCTTCTGGATACACTTCCAACTAATCCATCATCCTTCGGATTGTACATACATACATACATACATACATACATACATATATATATATATATATATATATATATATATATATATATATATATATATATATATATATATATATATATATATATATATATATATATATATATATATATATATATATATATATATATATATATATATATATATATATATATATATATATATATATATATATATATATATATATATATATATATATATATACACAACAAAATATATGTACAAAAAATAAATGTTAAATGAATTATTTATGGTGCATTAGGGTACTGGTCACTTCAGACACAAAGAAGGGCTATAAATAGCCCATCTCCCCCTCTTCTTACAGCTGCCAATGGGAAGCGTCTTGGTAATTAAATTTGATGTTTATTTTCTTTGTCTAATTTATCATGTATCAAAGTAATATTACTAAAAATTGTGTAGGTAGTAGGCAGCTACCAAACAGGTAGATACTACCGCCTGGGAAGATATTGGAAGCATAATGCGTTGTCTAATGGTAGACCCTGCTGCCATATGGCATCACGAAAATTGTGACCAAGTCCCAGGTTCAGCGCTGACCTGACTTTCTGCCTCATTTACAAACAATTGCAGTTTGAATTGTTCCTCTAACTTTGACAACACAACATACATACAGTATATTATTTCTCACTTTTGATCTTTTTTTTACTTTTTGTATTTATTTATGGTTAGTTACTTAAAATAAGGCCAATTCACTTCAAGTAATCGCATCAAATGTTACCAGCTGGTGTAGTGTAAACACTAGTGACGTCACTTAAGCGTCTGTATTTAACTGTCAGTAGTTTCAAGAATTAATGCAGTCATTTACTGAATATTCCTTGTAAAAAAACTTGTAAAAAAATAAATTTTAAATTAATTATTTATAGGTGATAAGTATTATTATCAGTAAATATACCGATATGCATTACTGACCACCTCCCCGGCTAAAAATAGCCCAATCTCGCGGTCGCTTTCCCTTTCTTGTCTCCTCACTGGCAAATGGGGGGGGCGTGGGGAGGGGTGTGTGATGATAGCTGTGTTTATTACAGGGGTATAATTCTCTTTTACGGTATGTTAGACAGGTTTATAATACATTTTTATTATTTTAATATACCGGTAATCTTAATTTGAATCCAGCTTGCCAAACGTAAGTTTCAGTATAAAATAATTAGTGGTAAGACCTTGTGAGTGGCTTACGATGTTTCCATCACCACTCTTGACACACTAAACCACAATATTTAAGAGGTAAGAATTATATACTTGGTGGTTTAGACGACCCCCTAACTTTGGGCAGATTTTTTTAATGTCCAAACTCCGTCTTATAAGCCGAGATATACGGTAATTTAAAAATTCTTGTTCAGAGAAATTGCTCCTAATTTACTTTAAAAGTTAAATGCCAAAAAATATATACTTACCTAGTCTCTTCACAGTTAAAAGACATGAGGTCCTCACAGCCCTCCCCATGTGGACCACTGGCCTCTGTGGTTCCATCTTGGCAACAACCAAACAGGGAGTTCTCACAGAGAGAGATGCCTGGACAGCCCTTCATGTCAATGCCTTGAGCTGGTGTTACATCATCTGGGCAACAGCCATGGGTCGTGTCCTTACAAGTCTCAATGCGTAGGCAGCCTTCATACAGGTAAAATAGTAAGGTTCAGTTATAACAGTCTCCGTTTACCCTTGATACTTTAGCTGGTTTGGATGATATGTTTCATAGTCTCATCTAATACATGCAGTATTAACAATCATCTGATCATTATAGTTTAGGATAATAACCTTCAAGACAGATATTTAGAATTACTGTGTCAAATAAAATTAGTACAGTAGAACATCGATTTAAAGCGATTCAATTTAAGATCATTGATTTAAAGCGACACCCACACTTTAGGACAATGTTTTAATTTAAAGTGAATCTTTCCTATTTTGCGCGAGTCAATCTGGTGCATGATATTTTAAAATTCGCGCCAAATGTTTCTCTGACCACGCCACACTGTCCTAAGGGCAAAGCTGTACTGTACATGTACTCAAAATAATGTACTAAATGACTATTAAAATTTTTGTCTTGTGTAAACTATAGCATGATTATATTCAAATTAATCACTATCTTGTAAGAATTCCAGTAATGTAAATTATATTCTCCCAGGTCACTTTTGTGACATTTTATAAGCAAAAACAAAAACTTAATCTAATGGATATAAATAAACAAATAAATACTTCACTAGACCTTCGGCGCAACTGTCAAACATGTCACTGTCACCCCCCCCCCCAACATCTTCCCAGCCAGGGTAGGGTGGTTATAGGCTTACAGTTATTATCTTATATAATATCACAGACTAAAGTTAGGAGAATATAACTTGCATTGCTAGAATCCTTGCAAGACAGCAAATAATTTGAATGTAAACGCCATATATTTTACACAAGAGATAAAAATTTTAGCCCTTTGTAATAAAATTAATTAAAACATGTCAGTTCAGTGACATTTTATAAGAGAAAAACTTAAAGGCACTCTTAAGGACAGATAAATAAATAAGCACTAGACCTTGGCATCAACTGTCAAACATATCACCCCCCCCCCAATCTTCACATCAGCTGATCGCTAGAAAATAGACCATTTCACGTCCCATAATTTTAGCTGTGTTGATTTATGAGTGTTTGTTTTAACATAATAATACAAAAATACAATGTTTTGTCTATTCTAGGAGATGGGCTGAGGTGCATCAGGGTAGACTCTCAGTCTTTTTAGTATTTTGTTTCTCTCAAGTACCAAACTAAATTATTCCATTGAAACAACACTTCGATTTAGTGCAAATTCAGTTTTGAACGACCTCTCTTGGAATGTATCTCGTGTTATATCGACGTTCTACTGTATTCTACAGATATAAGAATGGAAAAGGTTAAATTTATGTGTCACAAATTAAGATTATGTACCTATCACTGCTGCATGGCTTCTACTTATCACAGTTTACTTGTTAGGTCCCACATTCCTCATCAACTTTAAATCCTATTATAATAACTTTATATATTACCACTTGCCCATCAACACTAATATTTTCTGAAATTTGTCCTAATTTACAATAATACACCTACTGATAAGCCTCTCTTCTTCTTCTGTTCATTTCACTGAGTGTCTTAGTTAAAATAAGAATGATTTACCTTTTTGGAAGGGACCACTGGCAGGAGTGACATTGTCTTGACAACAACCAAACTCTGTGTCCTGGCAATCCTTCTTCTCTGGTTTAGGCTTGGTCTTACACTTAGCAGGCTTCTTTGCTTCTTTCTTTTTCTTTGAATCTAAAAATGGAAAAATAAAAAACAGAATTATAGTTAATACAGTAATACTGTACAAAGCTACATACTACTGTGAGGATCATAAGAGAGAAGCAATACTGTACTGTACAGGCAGTCCCCGAGTTACCAATGACTTATGTTCCTGGACCCTGCTCATAAGTTGATCTGTTTGTAAGTCAGAACAGTGTTAATTTCATAGATTAGGTGAGGCAAAAACACAACCTTGTCCATACAAAAGAACAATTAATACAAATACATGTATTCTAAATAATGTGATGTCTAATGGTAGACCCTGCTGCCATATGGCATCACAAAAATTTTGACCAAGTCCCAGGTGGGTGATCTGACTTTCTGCCTCATTTACACACAATTGTTGGGTCTCAATTCTCTCTCTTACTATTGACAACACAGCATATATAAATTTCTCCCTCTTGATCTGTTCTTTTCTTTCTATTCTTGTATTATCCTACGAGAAAGTTCAGGCTCTCAATTGGCTCAGCCATGTTAATAATGTTATTATTATCCACTCTGTATCTGTGTTTTCTGGCTAAATAAACTGTTTCAATTCAATTAAATTCAATATGAAATCAGCTAACAAAAACAACATAAAGTAATGTAAAAAAAAAATTATTTTTGTTACAAATTTGTGTGATGAATATTTTGGGATCCCATTAGGTAGTATGGGTGGTCGCAACTCAGGAACTGCCTGTAGTATTTATATTTTGTGCACTTGCTTCAATTCACAGAATGAACCACAAAACTTTATTTATCAAGTAACAATATACTTTTCCATATACAGCTAGACCCCGACTTACGACGGGGTTAGGAACCCAAATCCAGGTCGTAAGTCCGAATGGTCGTAAGTCCGACATAGATAAAAAAAAAAAAAAAATTTTTTTAATAAAAAATCTACAATGAAATACAGTACAGTAAAAGTAATAAATAATGAGGAATGGATACAGTACAGTGAAAGTAATAAATAATGAGGAATGGATACAGTGTGACTGAGCACTTACCTTTAATGTAGTCAGCTGAATGCACATGGGGCCCCCATAATTTTCTAATTATACATGGAGACTACATTAACTGGAAACGTTTCGGTATAGAAAATGCGTGTGTCATTTGGAGAGAACAAATAAATAAAAAAAAATGGTCACAACTGCGGCGGTCATAAGTCCCGACGGTCGTAAGTCAAAGCAGTCGTAAGTCGGGGTCTAGCTGTATTATATGTTATCCCATGGCTTAGTTTAATAATTTCTTATATGAATATATGTTGAGATTTAAAATTATCATGCAATATTATCTTTGGAAACATAGTTTAGGATTTCTAAGATCTACGCACAGTAGCTAAAACCACTATCTGTGCATACTTTGTGGGAAACAAATGAGAACATGGATGATAAATTTTGGTACTGTATATGAGGGCATATCGACCCCCACCTGCCCAGATAGTTGTTTTAGCAACTGTACAAGTGTGTGTGTGTGTGTGTTTTTACAGGGATTAGCCCACCCGGGCACAGGTCACTTGACCCACATCAGGGCCCCAGGTAGCGACGTGTCCTCCTAATATTACTTATTAAGTAATTATTAGATGTTTTAATTGCCTGTATGTTGGCCTGGCAAGTTATTGCTTGGCATTAACAAACCTAGGTTAAAAGCTGAGGGTCGCATTCCGGATTGAGCAAAAATAAAAAAAATAAAAAATTAAATAATAATAATAATAATAAAGAACCACAAAGAAATACAAAAATGAAAAAAAGATCAATAGTGGGAAACAATATATGTCTGTTGTGTTGTCAAAATAAGAGAAACAATTGAGGCCCTGCAATTGTGTGTAAATGAGGCAGAAAGTCAGATCAGCAACCTGGGACTTGGTCATAATTTTCGTGATGCCATATGGCAGCAGGGTCTACCATTAGACAACACGTGTGTGTGTGTGATAAAACGCTTTTTACCTGGCTTTGATTTTGGTTTCTTTGCTGTCTTGTGTTCTGTAGCAACAGCAATGTCTAGCTCTCCACTTGTAATTTCTCCATCAGGCCTTAAGAGGCCAGATGGGAATATACCAGAGAGTCCTGAGCCCCAGCCAGAGGGCCCAAAGCCTGAGCCTTCTTCAGAACTTTCATCCCTTAGTGTTACCTGAAAAACAGATATTAAATACTAATAAAAATAATACAAATTATAATACACACAAAAGCACTGACTGAAAGGTACAATACAGTGCCTATTATCACCAACTTTAAAAATAATAAATACTGCAGTTAAATTTGGCTGAAATAAAATAATTAGCAATTCATTAGTGTCATCCTGACAATAGAGTACAATATCATCATTAGAATAGTTTAATTATTTAGGATTTAAAGTGGATCTCATAGGCTTGATGGCCCATTAGGGGCAGTGCAGATATACTAAGGAGGCAATGTGGCTGGCAATACACTTGGTCATCTTGAGTAAAGTCAGGTACCTATTCACATAAGATGGAGGCAAGAGCTGCACTCCTCACCTTGATTGCATGCCACTAAGATGAGTCCCAGACAGACAATTTCTTCCCACTTGGACGATTCACATGGAGACAATTACCACATTGATTATAGCTAAAAATCGCCCATACATTGCAAATTCAATTAGAAATTCTGTGTTTATAAAAGGAATATATTATGAATTATACTAAGATGAATGAATTATAGTAGTATAGGAATACAGTATACTGTATAGTAATGTGAATTATATTACGAATAACAAAATACGTACAACATAAATTATATTGGGAATATTTTATTATAAATATTAATAAAATATAAAAACAATTCTATTAGGAATAATAAATGTAATCGTTCATTGGAGCGATTTTGGTTTGTGCAGGACAATAAGACCCTTGTCGTTGACGCGATGAGTATAATTCAGTCAAAACCTGTTGAATACAATTCACATATAACAACTGCTGGTACATCAGGACAGTTTGAATAATACGATCAATATACAGGACATAATTACACTTATTAAAGTTATTTAGAGTTCTCAGAGGATTCAACAGTTCACAATCACACTCACGTTTTGGGGTCTAGGGTAAGACTAACAAGAACAAATCTAAAGTCCTGCTGGTAATATTGGCTGACGAGAATCCAGATGTTGCCTTTACAGTAGAAGGCGATAGACTGTCCCTCAGGCAGTCACACAGCTGCTATCAGCTCCATCTTGCTTAGTAAGCTATTCTGAGTTGTAAACAGTTTCTTCACTTAACATGTGGCCGGCGCGCACAATTGGCATGGCGATAACAATAAAATACAATGTTATTACAGAGTACACCCGAATAATTCACAGATTTTTATTTCATGGTCCTCTATTATTCATGGATGACACCCTGGATGTACCCAAGAATGTCTGTGGGTAGCTTTAAAGTTGCCGGCATATTCACGGCCGTGACAGGGAGCCATATGTTCCAGACAATAATTTCCTTTACCTGTATTGTATATATGTGTGTGTAGACACACACACACACACAGTAGTAGTAGTAGTAGTAGTAGGAGATTGCTGCCACTGAACATCAAAATTCACTTAAGCTCACGGCAGCCCTCACGGACCACATAATAGCCCAGAATGCAACAGGGGAAGTGGATATCAGTGAAGTAAATAAGATTCGTAGGTCCATTACGACAGATCGACAGCACTGCCAAAATGATAAGTTGCAGCAACTATTGCTGCAGGTACCAGAAAATTTGAAAAAAAAAGTAGCTATAGCGCAGGAGGTGGGCGCCTCGAACTGGTTAACTACGTTACCGATAAGGGCAAATGGTTTCAGTCTTAATAAACAAGAATTTACAGATGCCATTGCTCTAAGGTACGGTCGGCCAGTAGAAGGTTTGCCCTCCCAATGCGTGTGTGGCTCTTCCTATGATGGCGATCATGCCATGGTGTGCAAGAAGGGGGGCTTCATATGCATGAGGCATGACGAGGTAAGGGATCTCACAGCAAATATGTTAAAGGAAATCTGCCGGGATGTCATGGTAGAACTGACCCTCCTTCCATTGGACGGTGAGATCTTCCAACATAGGACTACAAACACATCTAACGAAGCCCGTGTGGACGTCAGTGCTCGAGGATTCTGGACGCGAGGACAGCGAGCTTTCTTCGACATAAAGATTTTTGATCCCATGGCCGCATGTCACCGTAACCTAGCTCTCGATGCTGCACATAGGAGGAACGAGAACGACAAGAGAAGGACATATGGGGAGAGAATTCAAAATGTTGATACAGGCAGCTTCACTCCTCTAGTGTTCACAACCTCTGGTGGGATGGGCCCAAGTGCAAGATGTTTCTACGCCAGACTCGCGGAGTTGATCTCCGAACAGAAGCAGCAGCCCAGAAGTTATGTTACAGCCTGGATGAGATGTCGACTGTCCTTCTCTCTCCTTCGGTCGGCTTTGCTCTGCCTCAGGGGAACGAGAGCTTCTGCCCCTACTCCGACAACTGCTGCAGATATTGACTATGAGGCTACAGTCACTGAATGCCGCATAGATCTGCGGCTCAACTAATTTAACACAGATAGGATAGCTTCTTATGTATTAGGATATTTAATATTAAGGTAAATAAATGGTGGCGAAGGTGTGGCTATTGGGGGAGGCTGGAGGCCACGTTATAAAAAAAAAAAAAAAAGTAGTAGTAGTAGTAGTAGTAGTAGTAGTAGTAGTAGTAGGGGATCTCACAGCAAATATGTTGAAGGAAATCTGCCGTGATGTCATAGTAGAACCGACCCTCCTTCCATTTGATGGCAGAATTTTCCAACATAGGACTTCAAACACATCCAACGAAGCCCGTGTTGACGTCAGTGCTCGAGGATTATGGACGCGGGGACAGGGAGCTTTCTTCGACATCAGGATCTTTGATCCCATGGCCGCATGTCACCGTAACTTAGCTCTCGATGCTGCACACAGGAGGAACGAGAACGACAAGATAAGGGCATACGGGGAGAGAATTCAGAACGTTGATCAAGGCAGCTTCACTCCTCTAGTATTCACAACCTCTCGTGGGATGGGACAAAGTGCAAGATGTTTCTACGCCAGACTCACGGAGGTGATCTCCGAACAGAAGCAGCAGCCCAGAAGTTATGTTACCGCCTGGATGAGATGTCGATTGTCCTTCTCTCTCCTTCGGTTGGCTTTGCTCTGCGTCAGGGGAGCGAGAGCTTCGGCCCCAAAGTGTAGCTATTGGGGGAGGCTGGAGGCCACATTAAAAAAAAAAAAAAAAAAGTAGTAGTAGTCACATACAAATAAATAATAATGGGAAAATCCTCTCACAAATAATCAGAAACAAATGTATTAAAAATGTTGGGTCTACCCTCAAGTCTACTCCGTGCTTTGTTAATAGCAAGCACGGAGTAGACTTGAGGGTAGATTCAATATTTTTAATAATTTGTTTCTGATTATTTGTGAGAGGATTTTCCCATTATTATTTATTTGCATGTGTTTTGTGTGCGTGAGTCTAAATACACACACATATATACAGTACAGGTAAAAGAAATAATTGTCCTAAGGGCAAACACAAAGGGAATAAACATTTCTTTGTACACAAGTAAAAATATACAACCCCCCCCCCGCCACCTGGTCTGCAAATGTTATTCACGGTTATGGCGATTCGTGGCCATTTTGAGAACCTAACATCCACAAATTTGAAGGCATGCTGTACTATCATTTTTTATCAATACAACAAATTGATATCCAGCAGAATCCCAGTTATCCGTCACCTATGGGGATTGAGAGGTGCCGGATAAAGAGTTTTCAGGTTAATTGAAACGCTCTTAGGATCCGCAATAAGTCCTACGAATTTGTGTGGTCAGCCTGTAGCACTGTGGATTGTAGTACAATGCACAGTGCTGTAGGCTGGTCTCATAAATTCGTATCTCAGAAAAAAAAACTTCTTTAACACTTATTCAACTCCATATAAGTGATGTGGCTTAGAAATAAAGGAAATATAAAATAGTACAGTGAACCCTAGAAGATTCGGACCCAGTAAATCCGGATTTTGGAAGATTCAGACAAAATTTGGGGGTTCCGGGGGCAAAGAAGCCTCCCATAAGAAGAATTCCCAAAACAGAGCAAAGATCATCTTAGGCCCGTGTAACTAAGATGTCAGCGTGCGGGACACAGGTTCCTGAGGTGGGAAACATAAACAGAGTTGTCAATTACTGTTTGTAAAAATATTATTACATTCACTCTTGTAATGATACAATGTTTCTTATTACGTTATTGTAGGTAATTGCAATGTTTATATAATTTGTTTATCACTCTGCCTGTCACCATTTTCAAATTGGACTACAAGACATGTATTTCTCCCATACGTATTTCGATTGTACGCCTGACAACGGGTGTTAGGGAATGAGTGACTGCTAGTCGAGTCATCTGCAGCAGTGCTGTTGTAACTGTCCTCGCTCCCTGCCATATATCACTGGATTTACTTTTATTATTAGTGTTTACTGATTTAATAGTGATTAATCATGGCATTGTAACTAGGTTAGACTAGTCACTGCAACCACCAAGCTACTGGGCCAAGCTGTGAGGTGTTATGGTTGTTTTTCAACTCGTATATTTGGGTAGATACAGTATTACCCCGCTTTACAGGTTTCACTTTCCACGATTTCTCATTTACGCGGTACATTGCCAGAACCAGACTTTCACTTTCCGTGGTGCATCTACTCATATACGCGGTGAAGTATATTTTTTTTTTTTTTTATTTAGCTCATAAAATTCATACAAATTACCCGGCCAGAATATAATTTACATTGCTGGAATTCTTACAATATGATGATCATTTTGAATATAAACATCATGGATTTTGCATTAGACATAAAAATTTTACATCTAATGTAATAATTTGGTTTACACAAAGCAAATATTTTATTGTTTGTGCAAAATATATAAAGTTTACATTCAAAATATTCCCTGACCTGCAAGGAATCTAGAAATGTCAATTATATTATCCTAACTTTAGTCTGGGTTATTATTTATTACTAAAAATGTAAATATACTATTTTCTCCCTATCACTTCTCTGGTAGGGAGGGAGGGTGGGGGGTGGGGGGTAGGATGGGCGGGAGGGTGGAGGTGGGGTATTTTGATTGACAGATAGTGTCCTTGAAGAATATTTCTTTGTTTATTTACTGAAGATATTTGTTATAATTTACATTGCTGGAATTCTTACAGTATGATGATCATTTTGAATATAAACATCATGGATTTGTCATAAGACATACAAATTTTAGATCTAAAATAATAATTTGGTTTACACAAAGCAAATATTTTATCTTTTGTGCAAAATATATGAAGTTTACATTCAAAATATTCCCTGACCTGCAAGGAATCCAGAAATGTCAATTATATTATCCTAACTTTAGTCTGAGGTATTATTTATTACTAAACGTTAAAATCTAGAGTTTTCACCCAAACATTAATCAGAGAGGTAGGAGCTAGTGAGCTGGGAAGAGGGGAAGGGGAATTTGAGTCCATTATTTGAATGGACATTAACCTGGCGACTGTATTTCTCTTAAATATTAATTGTGTGAGCATACCATCATAAAATTTAGATGTTATTTTTACTACAACATAGGTATTGTGTCGGAAAAAGTGGAGTTTGGGGGTCGGGCCAGTCTCTATTGGAATTAATCCCATATGTTCTATTGTTCACTTTACGCGGTTTTCACTTTCCGCGGTACCCTGTGGGTTCAATTGACCGCTTAAATCGGGGTACTACTGTATACGTAACTTTCTCCATTTATTTTTACCCAGTTACATGCACACACCATCCTACATATAGTACATATTGTGAAAAAAGTAAAGGGAATAATTGTCCTCAGGGCAAACAAGTAAAGAGAATATACTTTGCACATGAGTTAGTTGGCTCAGTGAGGGAGCGTGAGAGCTCAGAGAGTAAGGGGTGGGGAGAATTGCTATGGAATCGGCGTCCCAGCGAGTCTCCGTTACTATGGTGAACCAGGGAGTATATGCAAATGGCGACTGTGTTAAACTTTCATTTGGCGTTTACTTATTGATTTGACAATGCTGTACAGTATTTTTGGTTGTAACTTATTTATTGACATTATTTTTATTTATTCATCACATATCCTGGTTCGATGAACAAAATTTTGGTTAACGAATTAGCTCCCATAAGGATTTTCAGTTTGAATAACGAACAAAACTTCGATTAACGAAATCCTTACGACAAACACGTTTTGTTGTGCGCATCAGCTGATCGGCTAGTCCGCCAATACAGTAAACGGTTCTATGCTTACATTCGTTTCCAGTGGAGTAAATATTGTGCTCTTTAATATGTTTGCATTTTTTATATTAAAATTATTAGTCATTTTAAAATTTAGTTAACATATTGATAATATATGCAGTACTGTACTTTACTCACCAGCCCAGTTATATTGTTCCTTCCTCTTGATCTTCCCTCCCAAATGAATGTTTCTTGTGTCCCCCACTTCCCTCATTACCTTGAGCGGTGCTATCACTACGTTCAACACCAGCATCACCACTTTCACCACCAGTAGCACCACGTTCACTACGAGTAGCATCACATTCATCAACAGCAGCGCCACGTTCACCACCAGTAGCATCACATTCATCGCCAGCAGCACCACAATTACCATCAGCATCACCAAGTTCACCAGTATCACCACTTTCACCACTGAACTGTGTATGTAGAAGTGTACCTTCTCCCAGATGAACTTAAGAGTCAAGCAGTATGAGGCAGCAGTTCAAATCCTCTATCCAAATGTCCAGTGTTTGATCTCTCAAATGTTATGTCACCTTTGCTGCTGCTGGAGCACTAGCAGTACCCGTATCAATGATGTCTTTCTCTCGCTTTTTTATGTAGCAAAATGTCGATTCGTTCATCCCATATGAGGCACTCCGCATTAAAAGAGGGTGAAGAGCCAAATTTAAAAAGCGGAGAAAAACGCGTTTAAAGTTTTTCGAAGTTCAAATGATCATGACTTTTTTGTTTTTTAAGCTAGAGGATTCACTTTGTTTTTACAGTGCAGCTCAATCCCTCTCCTCGCAAAATATGAAAACTGGAAGTTAGAGCTATGAATAGTTATTATTTTAAAGCGAGTTGAATGAGAATATCTACCCGTCATGTATGGTTGTTTGATCTTCAAACCAACAATAATCCCATTTTTCTGCAAAAAAATTCTTATTATTGTGGGCTAATACTATATAACAAGTTAATGATCACCAAAAATAGCACTCGTCTTACACCCACCCCACAATAACCCCCCAAAATGTAATAATAATAATAAAAAACTCATTTGCCTATCAGTATTTATCTTTCCATCCCTATTATTAGCCAAAGATTTATAATATTAAGTATAATAGTGTGTAATAATAAGGAAACACCACTACACTCATCCCCCACTATTAACATTAACCTCTCCCTCACCCCTCCCCAACGTAATTAACATGCGAATACAAAGTCGAAGAAATTTTGCATAATTTTTGGTAAAAACAGTATTATGACAATAGTATTACAGTCTTTACTTTGTTTAGTTCCTTCGTTTTATTATCCCCAAAGATCGTAGTAACTTGAAACTAAGTAAATCCTGGGGAGTGAGTACAGTGGTCCCTCGGTTAACAAGCACAATTCCTTCCAGAAGGTTGCTCGTTAACCGAAAAATTCGTTAACTGAAACCATTGTTTCAATGGGTTTTTAGGTAATTGGTTCCAGCTCACCGAAAATTGCCTAAAGTCAACAAAAAAGGTAGTAAAGTACACTTACTTTGAGGTGTGTATGTAGAAGGTTACTGGTTGATGATGATGATGAGAATTAGAAGTAGGGGTGGATGAGAAGGGAGAAGAGAAGGAAGTGGGGATGGAGGAGAAATCACCTTTCAGGGGACCCATGCTTCATGTAGTAATTTCACCAATAAAATTTTAAGTTCACTAGGTGTAATTCAAGATTATTTTATTTAAATCAACACTGCACTGTGCTATATATTATCAATATGTTAACTAAATTTCAGAATAACCAATAATTTTAATGTAAAAATGCAAAAATATTCAAGACACAACAAAACAGATGTTCACTCTACTGTAAACAAAGCCAAACTGACGCCTGGTTGGTGAATCAAGCGGCTGATGGGTGCACAAAAAACTAATTCCCTGAACTGCATATATTATCAATATGTTAACTAAATTTTAAAATAACTAATAATTTTAATATAAAAAATGCAAAAATAATAAAGAGCACAACTTTCTTGATATTTAATCCAATGGAAAAGAATGTAAACATAGAAAAGATTACTGAATTGGCAGACAAGCCCATCAGCTGAAGCGCACAACAAAACGTGTTTGTCGTAAAGATTTCGTTAATCAAAGTTTTGTTCGTTAACCGAATTGAAGATCCTTATGGGAGGTACTGTAATTTGTTAACCAAAATTTTGTTAATTGAACCGTTCGTTAACCGAGGGACCACTGTAGTGTGTTATGCATCTACATATTCCATGGTTTATTCATTAATCTGTTGTCCAAGTGTACAAGTAGCCAAATTGAGCCATCATGTATCACTCAAAGGTAATAAATAACATTGTTAGGATGGTAACTTCACATCAAATACTATACAGTTTGCTATAGTGACCCTGTTGTAAGCTGATTTGCTGAAAGCTGTCACATGAATGCATCCTGAGTGAACACCCTCAGATTTAGCTTATTTGTTTATTTTCAAGTCAAATTACAAATTACATATTGTATTTTTTTCCATTAAAGAAGTTATATTAATCATGATGAATCATACACCATCAAAGGCTGGTCATACGAGAAAATAATATTGAAAAAATAAATAAACCTGACGTATGTGGCAACGCCTAATCAGCTCCTCTCCCCTGTAAACCCTAGTACGCAGTGTATTAGCTCTCATTAGACCTACAGCAAATCTGATTAGACTACAGTACTGTGCCGTATTCAGTGAGCAAGTGTTTTTCTTTTCACAATTTTACTTTATTTTACCCATTTCTTGAAATACTGTACATACAGTACTTACATAGTTTTAACCCATTTCTTAAAACCTTCAGGTATCTCTGTTAATGAAATTACGTTATTTACATATAAAGTTCACATAAATGATGTAAATGAATATAGTTAGCAAAATGCAGCGCTCTGATACGACACATTTGAAGGCAGGACTTGGAATGAGACAGGTGCAATGCGACACTCATGCATATTCAACCACACGTACGAACACACAAACCATCCGGACTGATGCTGAATTTTCCCGATTTATTTATTTTATCTTTTTTTTTTATATATATCTGGTGAATGGAGGGGTGGTCCAGAGCACCTCAGAGTCCGAAAAAAGCAAATTCTGGTGTAATGAAGTCCGGTGTATAGAGGTTCTCCTGTAATTGTTCATGTGGTAATCGTCTTTTGAGAAATCATCCAAGTGGGATGGCAAAAACTGCACAGAAAAGACAATTGTCCCAGTGAGATGACACCTTAGCCTCTGCACCCCAGGTAGGAGTACAAACCTAAAACGTACTACATATTTTGTCTAATATTTCTTGAGACATACGAGTATATTTCAAAATGATTAATAAATTCAACATGAATTGCACCAGAGGCTTATAAATACAATGATCTGCAAAAATAAACAACCAAAATCATATAAAGGAAATCATTGTACTGTATATCTTACCATCAGGGCAGGATAAATACTTCTAACAGTAATCAACCTTGTACGAGACTTAAAAACTTAATATATATTTTGCACTGCACATTATATATATATATATATATATATATATATATATATATATATATATATATATATATATATATATATATATATATATATATATATATATATATATATATATATATATATATATATATATATATATATATATATATATATATATATATATATATATATATATATATACATATATTTATATATACATATATATATATATATATATATATATATATATATATATATATATATATATATATATATATATATATATATATATATATATATATATATATATATATATATTGGTAGGATAAGAGGAGGAAGAGTAGGGTGGATGGAGCAATGGTTGTGAAACTACAGTAATGGGAAGGAGAGAGGATGCAAAGCTTGGAGCAAAAGTTCATGCAGTGGGTCTACCAGCTTGTTATACGAGTTTACTCACTATTTTCACAGAGCCGATAAACACAATTAAAAATATAAATGCAGAAAATTTATGTTAAAATCAAATCCAAAACCTGAATATGTTGATAAATATCTGATAAACAAATAAAAAATAAAACACCTCCCCACACCTTTTCATATGGGGAGTAATTTTTCTTTGGGCTTTTAAATACAAATTTGCATATACACTCCTCTTCCTCTTTCATGTGGGGTAGATCAAGGGGTGTAGAAACTTCAGAATAAGGGGAGGGGTATAACAGAGGAGTGTTGCAACACATAAACCACCTTAACTATGCTCTAGTTAATGCATAGACTGGCTATCAATGCAAGCATGCAATAGATATCATCCTGTCACCTGGCTCAGTAGAAGAGTCTATAACAGGGGTCCACAACCTTTATATAGTACACTACACCACAAACAAGAAATTAGTAATCGCCTGCAGCCATTACACGGTGTAATTATGTTATTTGTATCATATTCAGAAATATAAAACAAAATATTGGGCATTAAGATACAGTATAGTCTCGGTTTACGCGGTCAATTAAACCCGTGGAGGTCCACGTAAAACGAGAAACGTGTAAACGAATTAACAGAACATATGGGATTAATTGAAATAGAGACTGGGCCGACCCCCAGACTACCCTTTTTCCGACACAATACCTATGTTATAGTAAAAATAACATCTTAATTTTATGATGCTATGCACACACAATTAATATTTAAGAGAAATATCAATAATATTAGGTTTTTTAACACTTACATTAGTAGAAGAGATGGCTGGCACACGGGGATGGGGGGTTGGTTCCGAGGCAGAGGGCAGATTATTGGCCCTCACCTGTATCATTTGTATCACCTGTATCACTATCCACCACAGAGGCTTGCAGGGCCTCTTTGTCAAACCCCTCAAAGTCCATATCCTCACTATCACTATCACTGACTTGGGCTGGCTGTGGTGGGTGGTGGGTGAAGAACTTGGGAATGTTTAGTTGACTGGACGACCTAGTGCGCACCCTGCCCGCGCCGCTTCCCGCGTAAATGATGGAATGTATAGCGTAACTAATAATTGCCGGTCTGGCCAGGTGCCACGTAAAGGAAATCCGCCTAAATCGAGACTATACTGTATATAGAACTAAGCCACATATTCAGACAAGTACTGGTATACAGTACAAAAATATAAGTAACCTATGTGGTGGCAATAAATATTAATGAAACAAAATTATGTTTCACTTTCAGCAATACACAGGAAATACAATAATTAATAAGACTTATAAAAAATTTGAGATTCAATCTTCTCTTAATTTTTTTTTTTAAACCAGATTCACATTTAGCAAAATCTGCAACCATAAGTTCCTTTGTGTGATTACTAGTGAGTTTTGAGCAGTACAGTAAGTCTGCTCGTAACAGTAGGATAATCCAAACATTGAAAACTCTGAAATCTACTCGCTTCAATGTACCATAATGCACTTTTTTTTTTAAATCCAAAAATGACTGTGGGTTTGTAAGTGTGTGTCAGGATATTAATCTGCCGGTCCAGAAGCTACAACTGTACCTGAGCAAGATTTCCCTCATCAATATATGTTTGGCAATAACTGATCCCATTTGCTTAATAAGAAAAGGATTTGAAACAAATGAGAAAAAAATTTTCACACTAAATCTCAGGAAAACAATCTGTGAATTCTAGCTTTAATCATTACAAGCATTTCATGTAACTGTGTGTTTGTTTTTGTTGTCAACTGTCAGGTACAGTGTAATGCTTCCGAGTCTTACAAAGTGTATCAAATTAGGCATTTATTGAATAGTGTTCAAAAGGCCTTATCTTTACCTTATCAACTAAGCCAGCCGCTCATCACATATTTTGGAGGCTGTCATGCCAGCCGCAAAAACAGTATAATTTTTTGGGCTGCAAGTGGCCAGAAATATGAGGGTTGCAGACCCCTGGTTTTTAATAATGCACAAAGATAGACCAGAACAGATTCCTTCAAGTCCATCACAAAGATGTTAAGAAACCACCTGGTATGTCCCTTAGCCAGGATAGATTGTTCCTACCTGTGGGGTCATAACATACACCTGCAGGGTAATACTGACATGCTCAGTCAAGTGACACAGGCAAGGAATACTGGAAATAATTAATGGGGAATTTTACATGTAATGGAATTAGTTACGCAAAAAAAAAAAAAAAAAAAATCCAAGATATCTGAGAGTATATCATACAATGTCCCAAGCTAATATATATTTTCCTTATGAATGAAGTACAGGTACTGATATGAGTAGGAAGTTAAAGACCAAGATATCAAATACTTGTATCAACATCCCACAGCATGCCAGCCTCTTTATGTCGATCTCCTGAAGAATTCCACAACATGCTCTTAAACTTCAGGCAATTAACACCAATTTTTTTCTTTCTTTTTTGGATTGGCAGGCTAATGAGAACTCTGTAAAAGCATTAAATAGAGGGTTCTCTTTCACCAATGTATCAGCTGGGAAGCCCTGAGCAACCTAACAACATCAGATATTACCTCCAAATGTGACCGCTTTTCACGGTTTGTTAAAAAAGTTTTATCACTTAAGACAGCCTCTGAAGATCCATTTCCTTGATCCCCAGTTGAGGATATTTCTTCACTTGACAGATCCTATAAAGTTTAAAGTTAATACATATAATTTACTCTATACTGTACAGTTTATAACACTATATTGTATAATAATTTTAAAAATTAACTATCAACTGTCATCTTTTCCTGTTACCTTTAAAAACACTCTCGGCATTCTAAGACAATACAGTACAGTACTTACAAAAAAAAAACTACATATATAAGCATAAATAATAAAAGAAGGTAAAGGAACAAAAATCATTGTAACAGTTTTGAGAATCACTAAATAATATTTATACCAAACAATGGGTCACGCTTGCATATAATAAAAAGAGAAAGGAGTGGTGAAACTCACAGCCATTTTTGTTGATGCACTTACATCTAATTTGATTTCATAAGATCCACTTTCATCTGATTCACTTTCAGATTTACTTTCATCTGATCCTCCAGTTTCTTCCTCTCCAGAGCCTGCATCATCACCAACATCTTCAGCTGACGTTTCCTCAAGCATTTCACTCCCAGAATCTGCCTCCCCAGAGGATGTATCCTTTGGTGTGTCACCCGAAGCATCCATGCCATCTCCAGATTCCTCCTGTAATGATAATTATTATTTTCTGGTATTTTACTTTCATGGTGTTACAGTTGAGAGAATTAGATGAATACTGCTTATTCAACTAAGTTAAGGCAAAATTATATTGATATTCTTTAGTTAAGAGTTTTTAATCCTATCTTGAATGTTTGTCCATATAACCCAGTCCCTATTAAACAAAATTAACATACTTGTAATCAGTACACACGGCTCTACTTGCAATCATCATTTTCACAACACATAAAATAATATTTACCTTCTTTAAAAACAAACACTATTTCATAAGACTGATCTCATGAAGTACAGTATTTGTTTCTCTTCATGTCATTATTTTTTTCATTAAACATAATTATTAACTGGTTTGGTGGAGTCAATGATGATATACAATTCTTAAACCCACCTCTTCACTGGCAACAACAATCCCTACACACATCCCTTCACTGTTGACAACAATCCCTACACATATCCCTTCACTGGTGACAACAATCCCTACAAACACCCATTTCACCAATGACAACAATCCCTACACACACCCCTTCACTGGTGACAACAATCCCTACACACACCCCTTCATCAGTGACAACAATCCCTACAAACACCCATTTCACCAATGACAACAATCCCTACACACACCCCTTCACTGGTGACAACAATCCCTACACACACCCCTTCATCAGTGACAACAATCCCTACACACATACCTTCTCCAGTGACAACAATCCCTACACCTCAAGCCTTGAGATGGCTATACATGTTACCACAGATTCATGTAATGAAACTGTAAAAGTTGTGGGAAAATCATTTCAGTGCTGTAATTTAATGTAACTTAGAAATAAAGGAAATATGACTTAAACTATAAAAGAAAAAGAAAAATGAAGAGCATGAGATTGAACAGTAGTCTGGTTGGGAGGTGAATATATGTATGGATGCATCACGCTCTCTCGAATGTGACGTCACAACATACACAATGTAGCAGACACGTGTCTCTCAAGTCAGCTGGTTCAAGGGCTGAAGGAGCTATTTTTAGTATATAAAATATGTGTTATTGTATTGTATGATGTATTACTTTCATTGTTTCTTACAACAATCTTTGCTCATTTTTAGTGTATGTAAAATACAGAATAACAAAGGATTGCAAGCTATAGTACAGTATTCCCTTTTACTCTTTGTTAAATCTACCTGTGACAAATTAGTTCTGAGAACATAGTGGATTTTGTGAACATATCCATTTTGCTGCCAGACGTTTACTGTACATGCCCACATCATCCACTTTATCTCACACTGCACAAGCCCATCCACTGGGATTCGAGGACCTTCAAAAATCTTCTTTGTGACTCTGAAAGCTTCTAGAATCTAGAATTGAATTTACTGAAAGTACATCATAGGTATGATTATTTTACTTGAACTAATTTATTATGAGCTTAAATAAGCCAATCAGTGTTAGTGTAATATGCTGATTGTTTTGAACAGCTGTGCATCCCTTCTGATATGGGCATTCAAATAACAGATTCCATCAATGATTAACGAAGTCACTGTGGCTTAATTAGTCCAGTACTCAGGGTTTTTACTGTACTAATTAAGAAACACTGCTCACCTTAGCTTCATCTCCATCACACCAGGAGTCATCTTCACTCTCTACATCAACACGGCTTCCCATACCCAGAACCTCATCTGTTCAAGTAAAGTTTGTCATAGATAAATGATAAAAAGAATAATGTTGGCACTTACAATATAAATATGAAATAAATAAAAGAGTTATAGCAGCTGTATCACATGCTGGTATACAATAGCAACCCACCATCCCCACAAGGGTTGTTGTTGCAGGAGTCAATGGAATAAGGAATGATGTTGCCATCACACTGTATTGCAGTTGCTTGCTTATTGCCCACATAACAGAGAATCTTGCGATGCTTGTTACCACCACCACACTCCCTATTACACTGAAATACAAAATTTTAGACAAAAATAAATAAAAATAATGTGACACTTCCATAGACAATTTCACAGGCAGATCAAGGATTTAAGGTTGGGAAGTATAACTGCTCAAAGTGCAGAGTCAAAGGACACATGTCTGAGGATTGCCGAGCAGCACATATACTCTGCCTCAAGTATCAATGAGGCCAGAGGGGCAAAACGAATCAAGCAAATGGCATTTTCATAGAAAAAATAAATAAAAAAAATCTATCAATGAATATTAAGCTAACAAGGAATAATTAATAACTGTGATCCACTAGCCACACCTTTAGCTGTGTGCTAGGGTATGTTTTAGAATATATACTAGTCACTCACTCACACACCCTGTGTGATCTGCTCTTTACATTTGCACACAAATTCTTTTACAGTATATATGGAATTTCCATCAAAGGTCATGTAACTGCCATCTGCTTACTGTGCTTGCTTTCTCTCTTTTCAAAATTAACTCTTATGCCTTAAAAAGAGGCTACAGTTTAAATACCAGACTGTACTTACATGTTATTCCCAATTTCATTGGTGGAGTAGCAAGGGATAAGAGACAAATGTTAGAAATAGATCCATATTTACTAGCTTTCATAAACAGCATTACAATCAGCTTTTCAAGTGATATCCTGCAATAAATTTTTATGAAATTCTTGTCATTTTATTGTAACAACAACCAGAGCTTTAAGAGAAGCTTCCACTGATGATGGAACCCCTCACTCCCAAAGTTATGGTAAGTATATTAGAAGTTACAAAAATAATTTATTCTAAATAAAAGAATTTATATAATTTTATTTTTCAAGCAATGAGACATTAAGTTTACAACATAATCGGTTTTTATTATAAATGTTTTTGTGCAAGCAGAGAGTTTGATTAATACTGCATTAAAACTACATTTAGTTCTCTTAAAACTCATATTCCATCCCACTGAAAATGTAAAATTCTATGAAACTGAATTATTATTTCAATAATGTACCAATAAATACAAACACATAGTCTTGGGAAAACAATGGTAGAAGAGACAGTGCTGCCCTGTTTAGATATATCAGAGTAATAAAACAAAACACTTCCTACTCACTCGACTCCAAGGTCCTGTGAACCAGGTGCCCTTGCAGGTCTCTGTCCCATTACATGGTTCAGTGTCATTGAAGCGTTTCTCAGCATCACAGTTGACTTCAGGTACAGGAGTCAAAACGTTGTTTTTCCACATACCACATAACACATGTCGAGTCTTAATGCCCTCGCCACAATCATTAGAGCACTGAAAATTTGTTTTATCAATATTTGTACTTTTTAAAACCTAAGTCAGATACAGTATTACATAGCTGTGCTGAGATAACCCTAATTCAATGTAGCTCAACAAAGGCTTTGTTGACTATCTCACTGGTTTCATCTGCATAGGACCTACAGCTTGTACCTTCTCTATTTAAATATACAGGGGGTCCCCAACTTACGAATGCCCATCGATACGAATGAGGTCTCAAAAGGTAAATTATTTTAAAAATCCGACATAAGTACAATGGTTCGTAGCAGTTACGTACGAGAACTAGTTGGCGCAGCGTAGAGGAGAGGCGCAGCAGCGCATGGGCAGTGATGTATCACCCAGCCACCTGCCTTGAGGGAGCGTCAGTATGCTTTACCCTCACCTCAGTAACCTGCGTGATCAAGTACAAACTGTTGTTTTCGCTTATTAACTCTCTTTTTCCGCCCTCATCTTGGCTCCCAAATGCAAAGCTGATGCAAGTGACAGTAATGTTTCCAAGAAAAGGAAAACAATTATGATGTAAGTGAAACTTGATGTAATTAAACGTTCTGAAAAAAGGCCAAACGCCCTCAGTGATCAGTAAGGCGTTGGACTTCAGTCGCTCAACGGTTAGAAAAATTTTGAAAGCCAAAGAGAAAATGCTTGAACATGTTAAAGGATCTACACCAATGCAGTCAACTGTGATTACTTAACAAAGAAGTGGATTGTTAATTAAAATGGAAAGATTGTCAGTGATATGAGTGGAAGATCAAAATCAATGGCATCTGCCTCTAAGTCTAGCCTTGATTCAGGAAAATTCAAGAAGCTTGCACGCCGACTGGAAGGCTAAACGTGGTAGTGACAATGATGGGGAACATTTTGTTGCTAGTAGGGGCTGGTTTAACTGGCTCAAGGCAAGGGCAAACTCACATAACATTAAAGTGAAAGGTGAAGAAGCTAGTGCCGATGAAGTTGTAGCTTGTGAATTTCCTGCTGCTTTAGCTAAAGTAATTGAGGAAGGAGATTATTGTGCTGAGCAAGTTTTTAATATTGATGAGACTGGTTTATTTTGGAAAAGGATGCCCGAAAGCACATATCTTTCAAAACATGAAAAAACAGCACCAGGGTATAAAGCTGCCAAGGAGAGGCTGACCTTACTGTTGGGGGGTAATGCTGCTGGGGACTACAAACTAAAACCTTTGCTTGTCTACCAGTCAGAAAATCCTAGAGCTTTGAAGGATGTTTTCAAGGCAGCACTTCCAGTTATCTGGAAAGCTAATAAGAAGGCTTGGGTGACATTGGTCCTTTTCGAAGATTGGTACCTTAATCATTTTGTGCCTGAAGTCGAACGGTACTGTATCTCAAGAGCGGTATTGTATTTCAAAGTCAATGCCTTTTAAAATACTCTTGGTTTTTGACAATGCACCCGGGCCATCCAGCATTTTTAGATGATGTTCATCCAAACATCAAGGTTGTGTACCTTCCTTCAAACACAACATCTGTTCTTCCTAAACATTTTGGATGCTGTGAAAACATTGCAGATTCATGAGCTGAGGTAAAAGAAACCAATATGGATGGTGTTTGGAAAAACTCTTCCCACAGTTTGTCCATGATTTCAGGGGCTTTGAAAATGATGTTGGGGAAGTGACACAGACAGTGGTAGTAGACTCAGGAACCAACTCCAGCTTGATATTCAAGAGGATGATGTAACAGAGTTGCTTGAGTCTCATGCTGAAGAATTAAGCAATGAGGACTTAATTGAACTGGAGAAACAAATTTTGTCAGAGGATGTAGAGGAAGCTGAAATACCAGAACAAAAGTGATTCATTACAAAAGAAATGACAGAAGATTTCAGGCTTATTGAAGAAGGACTGTTTAAATTTGAACAGCAAGATCCCAATGCAGCAAGATTCACCAAGGTTCATAGAGGTATTACTGAATGTCTAAGATGCGACTGAGAGATTTATGGCGAAAAGAAGAAAGTTTCAGTTCAACCATCTCTTGAAAAGTTTTTTAAGAAAGTCAAAAGGCAGCCCAAACCAGGACCATCAACCTCTTTAGCATCTACAAAACCAGGCCCATCAATCTCTGCAGCATCTACAGAACCAGCCCCATCAACCTCTGCAGCATCTACAGAACCAGGCCCATCAACCTCTGCAGCATCTACGGAGCAACTCCCAGCAACTCCAGAACCAGTTAATTCTAACTCACCAGATTCTCCAGAACCAATCCTGTTAACATTTACATCATCATCATCATCAACATCATCACTTTCGTCCCAATAAAGCCTCTGTCACTCCTACAAATGCCCATCTCTACATGTAAGCCAGCTCCATGCTTCTATGTAAGTATTAAGCTTTATTTTTACTTTTCTTTACTGTATTTTGTTATTCAATTTCTTCTTTTCTCTTAAATTAAATGATTCAAGATGTATAAAAGGACTTGGGCTATGATATAGTGCACAGAGGGCACAGTAATCCGACTTACGGACATCCTCAGGAACGGAACCCGCTCATAGCCCAGGGACCCCCTGTAAATGATTACCCCTCATAGGCACAAAACAACTCTTAAGTCTACAGCTCTCTTCAGACATATTCAAAATTTTCCAAGGGTAACTAATAAAAGCTCACCCCATTCTTAATACAAAGTCCACCAAAATGTTAATATTTCCTACATTATTATACAGTAAACCTTTGATAGCTCAAAATATGTGGAGCTCCAACCATTCCACGTTATCAAATTTTCCGAGTTATCAAGCACTTTCCTCCCACCCCAATACCCAACTTTTTGGCCTAGATAACCAACCTTAATCAGAAAATTTGCACAAAATTAACAATTACCAGAACTACAGGTGATGGATGAGAATAATTTCCCTCCTACTAAAACTTGGTGCAGAAGCCATATCAAAGTGGGTGGAATAGCACTTTGCACAAAATACATGAAAATAAATAAACCAACTGTGGGTGGGTACTGTATCCTCTCACCTGGCCTACCAACACAAAACTGAGTGGTTGAATGGTGTATTAGCCTCTGTCACATTAATATTATATAAATATGGGCTAAGGACATACAGTCAGTTCTGCTACAACGAGATAGTTGTGTTCTTGTAAAACCTCGCGTTGTGGAAATTCGCGCAATAGAAATAACAGGGCTTATGGAGAAAATAGGGTTAGGTGCAGATTACTCGAAATTGAAAAAAATTTAGGAGTTAGCCTTACACAAAGGATAGCTAAATGTTACAGTCTAAATAAATGTTACATTCATATCTAACAATGAAATCATACAGTAAATGTAACACTTTACCTTGAAAAAATATGAATATAACTTGATGGGGGAGAAGGGTGATTTTGAGGTTGGTAACATCAAGCTTCTCTTCAAGTGTTATAGCCTTTCTTTTACGATCACCACCAGGAATGCGATCACCAGAACTCTTCTTGGAGATATTCTTCTTTTCCATATTCACAGTTAATAGCACAAAATTGGAGAAAGAGTAAGCAAAAATCACTGAGGACGCTTCAAAACAACCCACGTGTTTCAACTGATCGTGTGATGTAAACAGAGAGCGGGGGTGTAAAGCGCTATTAGTCTGCACTGCGAAACATTATTCTTATTTATTTTTTTAATACAGTATTTATGGGAATAGCTAAATTTGCAAAAAAAGGATGAAATTTATAAGAGTCCCTATCAAATAACACTTCACAAACAAAACACATGAATCAATTGAACATGTGATGTCGAACGTGAACTGTAAACACTGCATAACCCTGCGCCAAGTGACAGTACACTGAAAACGTTGGAGTGGAATCGCGTTACAGCCAACACGCGTTCGTGTTTTACAAATATCGTTCTTCTATTCATCAATCGTGTTATAGCCAATTCGCGTTGACAAAACACGCTTTGTAGCAGAAATGACTGTATATTCATTATATTGTATACATTTTATCACCCAGACTATTGAGCATACAGCTACATAAGCATTTGTTCTGTCACACCTCCTAGGGTGGACAGCCCATAAACATTTGTTCTTTCACACTTTCTTGGGTGTACAGACCATAAAGCTACAGACTCAACCCTCAGTGTGTAGTAGGCTGTTTAAATAATGTCCGTGTTGAAGGATGGTTTATCTCCAACCACCAGGCACCAGACTCAAAAGAGTACAGCCCAGTTTTCACCAGTTCACAGCCCGGCACGATACCCTAAAGCGGTGTCGTGAGACCAGCTCTCACTACGTCATCCACCCAGCCCAGCTGATCAGATGTAAACAAGAGGACTTCTCCGAGAAACTACAATCAACTCTACGGTATTAGGTATTTCACAAACAATCATTAGTTATATATACAGTGGCTCTTCGCACAATCTAACTCAATCCGTTCCAGAAGGTCGTTCGTTAACCGAAACGTTCGTTAACCGAAACCATTGTTTCAATGGGTTTTTGGGTAATTGGTTCCAGCTCACCGAAAATTTCCTAACTTCAACAAAAATGGCGGAAAAATTTACTTACTTTGAGGTGTGTATGTAGAAGGCTCCTGGATGATGGTGATGATGTGCATTTGAAGTGGGAGGTGCAGGAGGAGAAGGCTGAGGGCTAGCATCTTGTTCCCTCTGCCTTTTACTGAAGAAAGTGTCAATTGTGGTCTGTGGGGCATCTGTCCTCCTCACCATTAACTTATGTTTAAAGAAGGAGACCACTGAGTCCTCAACATGACACAAAGCTAGTTCAGTTTTTTCCACTTCTGGGTGCTTTGAAGCCAGTTCCCTGAACTTCTCCCAGTGGTAAATCACATCTTTCAACTGTGTAGCTGACATATGGTCATCACTTTCAATTTCCTCCTCACCACTGTCAGCCTCTACCCGTAACATCTCATCCAGTTCCTTCAAGTCATTAGGAGTAAGTTCCTCCTCATGAGACATCACAAGCTCTTCCACATCCTTCTCCTCCACTTCAAGACCCAATGACTGACCAATGGACACAATCTCCTGGTCCAACTCTGTGTCATCCTCAAATCACTCAAAATTATGGACTACTGATGGCCACAGTGCTTTCCATGAAGAATTGAGGGTTCTATTGGAGACTTCTTGCCATGATGACACAATCAATTTTACAGCCTCCAGGACGTTGAATTGTGTCTTCCAGAACTGTTTCAGTGTTAGTTCAGGATCAATGGAAGTTGCCTGATGACACCTCCTAAACATTTTCTTCATGTACAACTTCTTGAAGTTGCTGATCACATTCTGGTCCATTGGCTGTATGAGTGATGTAGTGTTTGGAGGCAAAAACAACACTTTCACAAAGTCAAATTTATACTCCAAATTTCTGGCAAGGTCAGGGTCATGACCAGGAGCATTATCCATGAGGAGAAGAGCCTTTAAAGGAAGTTTATTGGTGGTTAGGTAGCTCTTGACAGAGGGGCAAAACACATCAATAGCCCATTCATTAAAGAACTGTCTTGTCACCCATGCCTTACGGTTGGACTTCCAATAAACTCCAAGCATTGTTCTTACCACTTTCTGTTGCTTGAACACCCTGGGGTTTTCAGAGTGGTAGACAAGCATAGGCTTCAGTCGGAAATCCCCTGAAGCATTGGCACCAAGCAATAGAGTGAGACGGTCTTTCATGGGTTTATGCCCAGGTAAAGAGGCTTCATCCTTGGTGATGAATGTTCTTTTGGGCATCTTTTTCCAGAACAGCCCAGTTTCGTCAACATTGAAAACTTGCTGTGGAAGATAATTTTCTTCCATCAGTTTTTTAAATTCAATTAAAAACTTTGCTGCCCCTTCTTTATCAGCACTAGCAGCTTCACCATGCCTAACAACACTTAAAATGTCACTTCTTTTCTTAAATTTTTCGAACCAGCCTTTGCTAGCCCGAAAATCTTCAAATTCTGTTCCTGAAGAACTAGGTTGATCTGTCTTTAAATGTTCATAAATCTCCCTGGCTCTTTCACAAATGAAATCACCAGAAACTGAATCACCTTTCATCTGTTTTTCCCTAATCCAGATGATAAGTAACCTCTCAGTTTCTACGATTAGGGATCTACTTTTAAACACTCTTGTAGATTTGTCTCTCACGTTCACTTCCTTAAATTTGTCTTTTTGTGCAAGAATTGTCGACACAGTTGATGCCGACATGCCATATTCTTTGCATAGCGCATTTGATTTAATACCTTGTTCGTGTTTTTTTATTATTTCCTGCTTCATTTGGATTGAAATCACTTTTCTTGATCTCTTAGGCCCCATGCTAGATTCAAACAATGGCAACACGTATTTTTCAAAGTTAAACTAGCTGTAAATAAAGAATATTTTCTTTAAAATAACACTGCACTGCACTATATATTGTCAATATGTAAAATAATTTTCAAAATGACCAATAATTTGCTTGGAAACACAGAAAAAAAGCGCTTAGTTGAAGAGAGTCTCAAGCAAGATGTTACCTCCAGTGAAAACAGAGAGAGACTGACGCCTGTTTGCTGTGTTAAGAGGCTGGATGCCGCGCATTAAACTAGTCACTTTACCTTCAATTATGTTCAATAATTGTTAAAATGACTAAAAAAGTTAATATTAAACTTTTAAAATAATTGAATAGTATAAACTTCTTGATATTTACAAAAATAGTAAGGAATTTAAGCCCTAGAACCGATTAATGTATTGGCGGACTGATACTAAAGCTGGTTGCCCGGTCAGTGCAAGCGAAAACATGTTGAGGTCGGTTCGTAAGAAGTTCGTTAAGCGAAATTTTTTTCGTTAAACGAATTGAAGATCCTTATGGAAGGCAGTTCGTTAATCGAAATTACGTTAACCGAGGTGTTCGTTAAACGAGGGGTCACTGTATACACATTTTATATGTAATTTAAAACATATCTTCACAAGGTAGGGATAGTGATAGATAATAATTAATTGTCAAGTGCCTTGTAACAATTAATGGAAAAATAATTTATACAATTAATTATCACTAAAATTTACATGTCACATTACTTAATTGTGAATGGATTGGCAAAATTATTAAACATTTAAATCTAAGAAACATTTATGGATCATTTATATATTTTAAACGATCAACAAGTTGTAAACCATAATGAAAACTTAATAGTGATTCAAGTGACACTGTACCTCATGACACAGTTAGCATTGACACATGTGAACTCGAAGGTGCGCATGAATTACAAGTCATTGAACCTGAACTAACAGTAAACACTTCGATTGAAGTTAGTGAAACAGTCATAGATAAAACAAATGACGAATTATTATTTACACAACTTAGGTCAGGACGTTCTTACGACACTACACCTCTGTATAGTGAACCTACCTCTGACACTACACATGAGTATAGTGTATTGGCATCTTATAATGCATGCACTAGTGATTTACCAGCATTTAAATTAACTAGTAAACCTCTAACCACTAACATGACTAACCCAGTGACGCAAGCAACTAATGTGTGGAAAATACTACCACAGCGTGATCGAATCCGAAACTTCACAAGGGATGATCCTAACTATAATGTATTAGCATTTCTCCGAGCATGTGAGGATGTGATGAGACATAATAATGTCCAAGACGACAAGGATCGTAAAGCATTCGTCCTTGGTCACATTAAACCGGGATGTTGCGCAGGTCACCTAATGAATACTACAGCATTTAACAAAGCTTCACAGCAGTTTATCACCCACAATCGAATGGCCTAGATGAGTGGACCAATTGCAAAATCCTAGAGATTTTCAGACATATAGTGAATCCAATGCAGGTAGCAAGGGGGGATTTGTTACCTCAAGTATCAGCGTCAATAAATGGGTCAATAAATAGCTTCACAGGCAAAGCACCCTACTATATCATATATGGGGCCGATAAAAGGTTACCCTATGACATACTTACAGGACCTTCACAACCAGTATATAACATGGATGATTATACAAAGAAGCAAATCAATGTCTTCACTGACATCCATGGAAAAGTGCGTAAACAATTAGCAGCATCGTGCGCTGAAATGATTTACAAGCAACATAAACAGGCTAAGCCTATCAAGCTACAAATAGGCGACGCTGTCATGATAAGAGACCTGAAAGGATCTCTAAGCTTTCGCCGACATTTTAAGGACCCTTCCTGATAATTGCCAAAGAGCACGGTAACAAATTCAAAATACTTAAACCAGATACACAAATTACCGACGTAGTACACGTGGACAGATTAAAAAAAGGTGAGCCCTGACTTGCTTCCCACTTCTGCACAAAATAAAAACAAAAACGTCCAAGACATACCTATGCAGGTTGTAGACACTACAAATACACAAGCTGTATCCAATGAGTATCGTATGAAACTACGTTCTGCACGTACAAATTAAGCGTAGATAGATGCACAGCTATATACTAAAGGCTCAGTAATGTGAATGTTATATAACACAAGCTGTTACTAATCTCCTTGACACTTTGCAGATAGCCAAGAGAGATCTGTAATTAACCCCTATCTATGATGTTATTCTTGTATACATATCCTATTGCATTCTACTTCTAGTTTAATGCATGATTTTTGGGACTATTCCCAATAAAATAAACTGACAATTTTGACATTGGTTAAACAAACTGAACTTCTACTAGTAGTGAAGATTTCACTATGTTGCTTTGGGTATCACAGAAATTTCTGGACAGTTTTTATCAGTGAGGTCCACCTTCACTAAGTGAAACCAAGGGAACTCATACAGACCCTTACTACTGTATTAGGGCCAAGATTATTACTGGAGCTGTTGGCCATTCTCTATGTCCTGAGTTTGTAGGAAACAAAAGCTATTCCTAATAACATTAATTACTTTCAATGAGACCGTTAAATCTGGGGACTTGTGTCTTTGCATATTGCATTCAATATAAAGTTAATAACATGCACAGAATATTGTTCTTAGAATTAGATATTCTGTAGTTGGAAAGATTTGCCTTGCCTTCATAATGACTTCAATAAACTAAATACAAAAGGTGATCAAAAACTTAGCCTAAAGCAAAAAATGCGATCAGTTGAATCACAGTGATGCACTTTTACAGTACTTTGATGGTGTAATATTCATCACAAAGCTTAAACTCGGAGCATTTCACGATTATGTGGTTAAAATCACCAAGAAAAAATTTGTTCTTACTCATAGATGGACAGACAAGGGTAACAATATATGAACATTCTTTATATATGTGACACAGCATCAAAGGTAGCTGTCAGTATCTGGAGACTTATTTCCAAACAAATATTTTCCTTTAAAATTTATTAATTATATAAATTACTTGGTACAAAATCTTTTAAACATTCGGGAAAAAATAATCCAAAGTTGCAACAGAAGGTGATATCTCTCTGGAAATCAGTACTTACCACACTCCAATCTGAAGCATACCAGCGGAATTCACATTCTGTAGCATCAGTACAATTACGGCTGGTTGGTGGCATGCGTGCAGCTGAACAAAACTCTTTTTTCACTACTTTACCCTTCTGGCTTACACACAATGCTGACCGTGTTTCCTTCTCCTGACTGCAGCTGTTGCCACACTGCATAAAATGAAACATTATCAAAACCATATACACTACTCATTTATTTAGTTGATAATTATAGTGTTCCACAGATAATACAGCTCATTATATATATATATATATATATATATATATATATATATATATATATATATATATATATATATATATATATATATATATATATATATATATATATATATATATATATATATATATATATATATATATATACGTAACCCTCACTGCGGTTAATGTAACGGAGGTCCGCGTAAAAAGTGGCGTAAGTGAATAACATAACATATGGGATTAATTGAAATGGAGTCGGGCCGATCCCAAACTCCACTTTTTGACACACAACTATGTTGTAGTAAAATATTATCTTAACTTTATGATGGTATGCACACACAATTAATAATTAAGAGAAATATCAATAATATTGGTTTTTTAACACTTACATTAGTAGAAAAAATGGCTGAGCAGGACAGGGATGGGCGGTTGGTTCGAGGCAGAGGGGCGATTATTGGCCTCACCTGTGTCACTTGTATCAATTGTATCACTATCCACCACGAGGCTTGCAGGGCCTCTTTGTCAAACTCCCAAAAGTCCATATAAGTCCATATCCTCACCATAATTATCACTATCACTGACTTGGGCCGGCTGTGGTGGGTGGGGGTGAAGAACTGGTAATGTTTTGATGACTGGGCGACGGCAATGCGCACCATGTTGCGCCGCTTACAACATAGCGGATGGCGGGGTTTGGATCCAAAATGGGCGGCTCGCCAGCCACTCTCCGTAAAGGGGTGCACGCGGAATGTGAGCATCCTGGGTTCGGCAGGGCACCGCGTAAGCGTGGAAAGCAGCGGAATGGGACCGCGAAGTGAGGTTAACTGTATATATATATATATATATATATATATATATATATATATATATATATATATATATATATATATATATATATATATATATATATACAGTATATATATATATATATATATATATATATATATATATATATATATATATATATATATATATATATATATATATATATATATATATATATATATATATATATATATATATATATATATATATATATATATATATATATATATATATATATATATATATATATATATATATATATATATATATATATACAGAGGAGGGTGAGATCAAATCCACAATGGTCAGGTATTAGGTAATGACCCTACTAATCTTCAAAAAGCACCGCAGCAGCCGGTAGTCAGGTCAGAGGGCATGCTGACCCAACCTTCTCACCTGGTTACAAATCTTCTTAATTACGAAAGTTTCCCCATAATCCCTAAGAGAGGATTTCCAAAGATGGGTGCAGTAGGAGAGCAAATCACCAGTAGATCTCACCTGGCAAAAACCATACTGGTGATCTGACAAAAGTGAAAGGTGTTCAAGGTGACGGAGAAAATGAGAGTTTAAGAGAGTTTCGAAAATCTTAGAGCCGGATGAAGTTAGGGCAATGGGGAGATAGTTAGAGGGATTAGAATGGTCACCCTTCTTTGGGATGGGCTAAATCGAGCCATGCTTCCAAGAAGAAGGAAAAGTTTGGGTTTTGAGATAAAGGAGAAAGAGGCGAGCAAGCACAGGGTCCAGAACTTTAACGCACTCCCTCAGAACAAGAGGGGATATTCCGTCTGGACTATGCTCCTTACTCACATCATGATTGGATAACACACCAGCAACCCTACGAGTGGAGATTATAGGAAAGTGCATAGGTTTAGTAGGAGGAGCAGGAGTAAGAAGGGTAGAGTTGGAATCATCCAAGGTGGAGTTGGAGGAAAATAAAGTACCTAGGAAATTGGTTTTAACAGAGGGAGAGTTGACTTTAGAGTTATCAGGTCGGAAGAGAGGAGGAAAAGAAGAAATGCACAAGTTAGTACAAATGTTTTTGATTAAGGACCAGAAGGATTTACTAGAAGAAGAGTTAATCAGGTCAGCGGTCATTCTTTTTATAAAATTCCACTTGGCCCGACAAAGAATAGCCTTACAACGATTCCTAGAAGTAATGAATGAGAAGTGGGTGATAGGAGAAGGAGATAGTTTCATAACTTGATACGCCCTATCTCTCTCCCTACATGCAAGAGAGCAGGAGCAATCAAGCCATGATTGTAAAGTGAAAGTTTTGGTAGACGGGATAAATGCACTCATACCACAGTGTATAACCCCAGAAATGCTGTCAGCACATACCGAGGCGTCCCGAGAGGAAAAGCAACATTCATCCCAAGGAAAGTCAGAGAAGAATTCGCGCAAGGATTGCCAGTGTGCCCTCCAATAGTGTTATAGTTGGCGTTTAGAGGGCGTTGGGGGAGGTGGTCGTGCCCATTTTGATTTAATAAAAATAAGATGTATGAATAGTGTGAGGGGTTAGAGGTAAAACAAAGATCAAGAATGTTACTAAGTTGATCATGTCGATCAGGAACACATGTAGGGTGTTTGATTATTTGTTCCAGATCATTACGTAGGGAAAAAGAGAGTGCCTCAGCTCCACCTGGGTCATCCCTTGCAGAGCCAAGCCACTCTCTGTGATGTACATTGAAATCCCCTAGGTAGAGGACTTGAGGGTAGACTGTCACATTTTTTATAAATTTGTTTAGGATTATTTGTGAGAGGATTTTCTAATTATTATTTATATGTATGTGTTTTGTGTGTGTGTGTGTCTACACACACACATACATATTTACAATAGAGGAAAAGGAAATTACTGTCTCTAGATCGAATGGCTCCCTGTCACGGCCGTGAATATGCTGGCAACTTTAAAACTACCCACAGACATTCTTGGGTACATCCAGGGTGTCATCCATGAATAATCGAGGACCATGAAATAAAAATCCGCAAACTTGGGGGCCCCTGTACTGTCAACTGATATCACAGGAGAATAAAAGAAGAAAATAATAAAACAGATCAAGAGTTAGAAAAGATATATGTTGTGTTGTCAAAGTAAGAGAAACAATTGAGACCCTGTAATTGTGTATAAATGAGGCAGAAAGTCAGATCAGCAACCTGGGACTTGGTCACAATTTTCGTGATGCCATATGGCAGCAGGGTCTACCATTAGACAACACATTATGCTTCCAATATCTTCCCAGGCGGTAGTACCTCCCTGTTTGGTAGCTGCCTACTAACTACTATCCCCATTAACAGCTAAGGTCAAATCATCATAAATTGACAATATCAATGAGAACTTGTTGTGATATACAGTACATTACTGTATCTAAATTTCAAATTTAGTTACCATATACAGTACTGTATTGTATGGCATATATGACACACAGGTATACAGTATAAGATGCACCCACCATTATTATCTACAGTATATAGGTGGTAATATATGAGGCTTCACTAATTTCTGGAGTTGGCTGAAATACTTAAAAAAAGGAAAAAAAAATTATTAGACTTCTCATTCTAGTTGGCAACACTCTTATAGTTTGTAATTATATTATAGAGGTATTTCTTTTTTCTATCCATCAGTACAAGGTAAAAGTAAAAATCCAGTTTTGACAATTTTATTCATTCAACTTCAATTTGAGATTAAGTTTTGTTTTTTAACTAACTTCTGACTCTTTGATATAGCATTAAGTCCATCTATGATTTCAATTTTTTATTTTGTTCAGGTTAAACTTTTTTTCAGAACTAGAATACAAATTACTGTAATTTTCAAATACATCAGTAATATTGAGTAATTGCCAAGGACTAATTACAGTACAGTATACAAGTATCTGTACCATAAGTATATCACCTTACCCTTAATACTCCTGCCTTCCAAAAAATGGTAGCATGTGCATGTTCTTCTCACATACCCAGTACTTCAGGTGTTGAGGAGCAGTACAAATATTTCATAATTTAGTGAGGGTTTCTACTCTATAAATTGGTTTACCTATAAATAAAGTGATGCACATATGTTTTGTCAAGAAATGAGAATCTACAAAAGGATCAGAGGTACTTCAACACAACTTCATTCCTAAATATTATCAACTAACACAGCCAAATGTGGAAAATGGTCATAAAATGTCAGTGATGATGATTTCTAAATATCATGCAGTATTAAAGTCATTTTTTTTAATACGTTTGTAAAAATTCTTTAAACATGCAAATATCTGACAAATGGAATATGGATAAAAAAAAATTCTACAGTTTAATACTAAAATTCACCAAAATGAAGCAGGAACATGACTGGATAAAAACGACTGAGAATCAAAGCTGGTACAATAAACCTACCCCTGTCCAGTCAGAAGCTACCCAGTCAACACCGCTGCATGGAATACCTTCACAGGGCTTCTCTTTTTCAGGTTTCTCTTCTGAACAGACAGTGTCATCTAAGACTTTGATATCACTGCCAGATCTCACATGGCATCTAACTTTCCGGAACTGATGGCCAACACCACATAACTTGTTGCACTGCAGAGATACATTTTGTTAGTACAGTATAGTATAACACTTTTTGCTCGTAAGATAATCTTGTAATATTAAGCATTTTCTCAGGTCAACCCAAAATAAACAATATTACTGAATCTATTACAGTTTTTCCACAAAATATGGTACAGTCCCCCAAGAACAGTTAAGGTCAAATAATCATAAAGGGACAATATCAATGGGAACTAGTTGTGATATAAAGTACATTACTGTATCTATATTTCAGGTTTAGTTACCATATACAGTACTATATTTTATGGCATATATGACAAACAGGTATAAAAGATGCACCCACCATTTCAACAGTGAATACTTCGGAAAAAAACCTGGGTGTGTATTTTCCTCCAGCAGTCATAGTTTTCTTAAAATCATATATACCAGAAAATGGGAGGAAAAATAAAAATAGTACAGGTACAGTACCTATAAATCTAATAAAAAAAATACTGGATTTCTATTTGGCTGCTGGGCAGTGAAATTTGTCAATCATTTCACAACACCTAGGAGACAACTCAGAACATCTTGAATTGTAACTACCCACTCCTCTTAATACACAAAAAAAAAAATTATTCCCTTTTATGCTTTTGACCTAATTTTTTTTTTTTTTTTTTTAACAATCGGTATGTAGGATCAGTGGGCATGTAACATAATAAAAAAAATAAAATAATTAAAAAATGTGTATCTACCCAGTTTTCATAAACCATACCACCTACCTTTCATGTGTTATTTAATAATTTTTCTACTTCAAACAACATTTGTAAGAAATACAGATGAAAAAATTCAGTGATCGGTAAGGCGTTGGACTTCAGTCGCTCAACGGTTAAAACAATTTTGAAAGACAAAGAGAAAATGCTTGAACATATTAAAGGATCTACACCAATGCAGTCAACTGCAATTACTTAACAAAGAATTGGATTGTTAATTAAAATGGAAATATTGTTAGTCATATGAGTGTGGAAGATCAAAATCAATGGCATCTAATGGGGAAGATTTTGTTGCTAGTAGGGGCTGGTTCAAGGCAAGGGCAAACTCACATAACATTAAAGTGCAAGGTGAAGAAGCTAGTGCCGATGAAGTTGTAGCTTGTGAATTTCCTGCTGCTTTAGCTAAAGTAATTGAAGAAGGAGATTATTGTGCTGAGCAAGTTTTTAATATTGATGAGACTGGTTTATTTTGGAAAAGGATGCCCAAAAGCACATATCTTTCAAAACATGAAAAAACAGCACCAGGGTATAAAGCTGCCAAGGAGAGGCTGACCATACTGTTGGGGGGTAATGCTGCTGGGGATTACAAACTAAAACCTTTGCTTGTCTACCAGTCAGAAAATCCAAGCGCTTTGAAGGGTGTTTTCAAGGCAGCACCCTCACCTGGCTGACTGTATGGTCTTACCTAGCATAGATAAACACACCCCTCTTGCAAGATGCTTGAGAAAGGTTTGTAAATGAGTCATATCCATCAATAATGAACTCACATTCCTCCAAGTCGATTCTCCTGCTCTTATACAACAGTTATACAACACTTACTAATCGGGTTGATGAATCTCGAGTAGGATTTCAAACTCCACTCTCTTATCAAGGAACGTGTCAGTATTAATGTAAATTACTTTCAAGCCAGAATTAGTCCTCGGTAACGTCTCTGATCTTGGTAGTGACTCTGGCCTCCCCCCATACTTAGCAGCTGCCTCGTTTACTAAAATCATTGTATTTTGTGGAGTGTAGCTAGAGATGGCATTGTTTACATGACACTTGCCTCCTCTTGGGTCAGAAGTAGAGTGGATGGGGTGTCCCACTGTCCCCTGGTTCTGTACTGGTGTACTTGCCTTCACTACTTTCCCTTTGTATATAACCCATCCACGTCCATCTCCTTTCCTCTTCAAATCTTCACTCTTCTACAGTACTTCAGAAACTTCAGGAGTTCTTTGTGCTGTTCCCTCTGCATTACTCATTACTATGTGATCCTGAAGGGGTGAGGTTTATTCTCCTACCATTGTCCTAGCCTCCTCACTTCATGAGGGAGAGCTGACAGGTTCAGAGCCACATCACAAATATTCTCAAACTTCATCTTATCGTGTGTATTCCTACTCTCAGCTTCCTCCCACTGACTCTCAGGAACTCCAAACACTATTATATTGTTCCTGTGCTCGAATAGTTCCCGGTGTTCCTCCTCTCCCATATCAGTAGGTCTACTAGTTGTCATCTTTTCAACACTCTTCTGCAGAGTCCCTAGCTGCTACAGGACCTGTTTGAGTCCTACATTATTCTCTGTCATCTTCTGTGCCCCTGCTGCAACGAGCATAGCTCCTCTTAACTACTCCCTCTATTCTATCAGCAACTTCCTCAGTCTTACTGAGGATATCCTACCCAACGTGCCCTAGCTTGGCAGCCTCCTCCTCAGTCTTAGTGGGGATACCCTTCCTAATTTGCTCTAGTTTGGCAACCAACAAGGATCCAGGTTCATCTATTTTTGTCTCTAAGTATCTTTTTCCCTTATGCTCTGCAATAGCCTCATTTACTTTGGCTTTACATTAGGGCAATACCAGTAACAGCCTCCATACTTTACGGCAATCAGCTTCATCCTAAACACCGCTTTGTTCAGACCCACACAATCCTCCCTAGATGTCACACTACAGTAATTGCATATCAACAAACTTCCTGGTGATGTTGGGGTTTTTCCCCCCATTCACTATCCCATTCTTCTTTTCTTTTACATATTTTCACCTGTTGGACACACTGCTTGACAGCTGTTGCCATTGGCAATCCTGAGGGGAGATGTGCGAGGTGAGCGTTTGTCCAATTTAATAGCAAGACTCTGTAAGAATCTTCTAAGCCTTAAGCCCACTTTACGATGTGATATAATTCTAACCGTAGGCTTAATAATTATTGTTTTTGTTTATATTATTATTATTATTATTATTATTATTATTATTATTACAATTACAATTACTTTGTGTCTAGATGATAGGACTTAAGTGTTAAGGACTTTTTAAAGCCCACGACTCAGCTGCATTTCTACACAGGCCTTGGTGTCTGGTGTCTAGGTGGCTTGGGGGGGTAATGCCAACCTCTGTAATCTCTCACTTTATTCTGAGGAAGAATTTACCCTTTTCTGGGATGACTTCCTTTATAATTACACCTACTTATTGTAATCTAAGTGAACTAAGATTTGTGAGTGATCATGACCTTGTGGCAGACCCTCATTCATGTGGAGTTGCCGTCCAAGACAGTTCAGCTAGTTGTTATTTTTTCTGTTATTTTATGTTTTGTTTTCTTTTCCAGTTTTCCTCGGTGGGTTGTTGGTATTGCCATGTACTATCAATATGTACACTGTATCTCCCAATGAATGGTGGATCATATACACCACCACAGTCCTTAAGAAAACACAGAAAAAAACTAATTTTGTGGCACCAATATTGTGTTCCCGGCAATCATGCGTGTTACTTCCTTCAATTATTTTTTTACACTATGAACTGTCCTAGCTGAAGGCACAGTACTACACTCTCTGATCGTCCTATGGGTGGTCAGTCACAGCCATGAACACACCTCATTTAAATTTTTCTAAATAAATCTTGGCATATGGTAATGTTTTTATGGTTGTATCCCCATAGCCTATAGCTCGAGTGAAGTAGGGAGAACATTTCAATATACAATCATGAATAACTTAAAAAAAGCTACATCAATTTACACATTCACATCACTCAAACGATCTTGATGTTCTTATGCATTCACTGTCCAATTTCTGCTGCTCAACAAAAACGTGCCAAATGTCAACACGTTTTGTAACAGACACAACACAACATGACCTGCTGATATTAATAGAGAGTAACACTTGTAAATGTTCAGAAACAGTTACTACAGGATTTAGTTCTGAAGAGCAGGGTGCCTGCCGTACAGACACTAATTGTCTCAAGTTATCATCTGTAGTTATAAATCTAGCTTTTATATTTAAAATAAAAATTATTAATTAAAAGTCAAAAAAATGTGTTTAGGTAAGGAATAACATATTTTTAATTCTGGAGATGGGCTTGGAAGAATTTATCCTACTGGAGACAGCAACTGGAGGATTCATTAGCCATAATATATAGTAAAACAAATTACAGCATCTTATAAAAATTTCTAAAACAAATCCTTTAAATGATAATCTCAACAGAGCTATCACAAATATACTGTACTGAAGATTTACAACACATTTTTTTCTTTAAAGTTAAGCACTAGAGCTATGACAGGTCTTTCTTACATTCAAACAAAACATTAAAATATTGTACACAAAACATTTGGTTACTTACTGGTGTCCACTCTCCTACATGCCAAGATGCACATACAGAATCTTTGTTGCATTCTCTTACAGTCTGAGGCTTTGGTCCATGGAGGGCATTACATACTGAATCATTTACAATAGATAGCCGTCCCTCTGCAAATTTCTGGCCACAGTACAGATGACGGAATTGCCACCCAGCAGTTCCACATGAACTCGTGCAAGGTGTCCACTCCTCAAATTGCCAGCTGTACAGAATGATACATAAATTTATATTAATTTTATGTTAATTTCTAGAGAGACTAAAATAATGTATGCAGAAAGTGAGACAATTTTCCTTCAAAGTGAAGACTTTACCATACTTTTTTTTTGTTTTGTTTTTATTGGGCACCCCCCTTACATCCTTGTGTAAGGTGAAGCGCAGAAGCGTTTACAGCTCCCAACAGGGAAGCATGCCAAGTTCATGCTTGCCTTATGTCTCATGAGTTAAGGGCGCAGAAGCCTGAAAAGTCAATGGTTTATGTCTAAGCAAGATATTGGAAGCTCCAACAACTTGTCCCTAAATACAAATTCACAACTTTCGATTTACAGCAGGTACCTACTTTGCTGTTAGGGGACTAGGAAGAGTGTCCAAACAACTTTTGCCAGCCCAGGAATCGAACCCGTGACATCTTGCTTGCGAGGCAAGAGCGGTACCGCTCTACCACCACTTTACTATACTGTACCATCTAATACTTTATCTTCCTGTGTGTAAGCAACATTACTTTCTAAGTATTCAAATACAGTACTGTATATGTATCCCCTCCTTTTACTAACCTTGCTTGACATGGATGATCATTACATGTTTTGTTTGAAACAGGCTCAAGTCGTGGATCACACAGGTATTCAGCAACTGCCTGGAAGTCACTTGTTCTTGCACAAGTTACATTTCGTGTCATGTGACCTAGAATAATTAAACATCACCATTTACTATCATTGTTAACATCAATTGCATCGTCCAGTGCAATATATATATATATATATATATATATATATATATATATATATATATATATATATATATATATATATATATATATAATACACAGATCCAAAGAATCTCAGATCACAGACTGCAGATCTTACTGTTAACCCTCAGATCCTCGTGATCCTTACAAGGTTGTCACTACTACTCTGCTTCATCTCAGCATTTTCTCACGACACGCCACTGATATATATATATATATATATATATATATATATATATATATATATATATATATATATATATATATATATATATATATATATATATATATATATATATAATATATATATATATATATATATACAGTTGTACCCCACTTAACGCGGTCAATTGAACCCAGAGGGTCCTGTGTTAAGTGAAATCCCGTTAAGTGAACAACAGAACATATGGGATTAATTCCAATAGAAACCGGCCCGACCCCCAAACTCCACTTTTTGAAGGCACATACCTATGTTGTAGTAAAAATAACATCTTAATTTTATGATGGTACATGCACACAATTAATACTTAAGAGAAATAGAGAAATACAGTCGCCAAGTTAATGTCCATTCAAATAATGGACTCAACTCCCTCCCCCTCTCACACTACACTGCCGGCTCTTCCCTCTCAGAGAAATTTTTTGGGGAAAACCACTAAATTTTAATAAATAATACCTCAAACTAAAGTTAGGATAATACAATTGACATTGCTGGATTCCTTGTAAGACCAGGAATATTTTGAATATAAATGTCATATTTTGCACAAAAGATAACATACTTACTCAGATTAAAAATTTTATCTAAGATTTGTATGTCTAATGCAAAATATATGATGTTTATATTCAAAATGATCATAAAATTATAAGAATTCCAACAATGTAAATTATATTCTGACCGGGTAATTTGTATGAATTTTATGAGCTAAAACAAATATCTTCAAGTAATAAAAAAAAAAATAATCTTCAGGACACTATCTGTCAATCAAAGTACCCCACCTTGCCCTCCCCCCCTCTTCCAACCGCGCGGTCAGTCCCAACCCTCCCCCCCACCCCCCACCAATCCTCCCTTCAAGAGTTTTTAACATTTAGTATTAAATAATACCTCAGATTAAAGTTAGGATAATATAATTGACATTGCTGGATTCCTTGTAAGACCAGGAATATTTTGAATATAAATGTCATATATTTTGCACAAAAGATAACATAGTTACTCTGAGAAAATTTTTTATCTAAAATTTGTATGTCTAATGCAAAATATATGATGTTTATATTCAAAATGATCATCAAATTATAAGAATTCCAGCAATGTAAATTATATTCAGACCGGGTAATTTGTATGAATTTTATGAGCTAAAACAAATATCTTCAGTTAATAAAAAAAAAAATATATTCTTCACTGGGTAACAGATGGTCGGTCGGTCCCTCCCTCCCCCCCACCCCCCCACCAACCGTCCCAAGGAGATGTGTGGGAAAACCAGAATACTTAACTTTTTGTAATAAATAATACCTCAAACTAAAGTTAGGATAATATAATTGACATTGCTGGATTCCTTGTAAGACCAGGAATATTTTGAATATAAATGTCATATATTTTGCACAAAAGATAACATAGTTACTCAGAGAAAAAAATTTATCTAAAATTTGTATGTCTAATGCAAAATATATGATGTTTATATTCAAAATGATCACCAAATTATAAGAATTCCAGCAATGTGAATTATATTCTGGCCGGGTAATTTGTATGAATTTTATGAGCTAAAACAGGCAGTCGGGTAGTGGCGGGTGGGGCAATCTAAAATAGCGTTTGGAGCCGATACCATCACAGATACGGAAAAAAACTGTTAAGTGAAAGTTCATTTGCCAGGCAATCACAAGATATGATAAAATATATAAGTGAAAACTGCTATATGGGTAATATTGTGTATATATATATATATATATATATATATATATATATATATATATATATATATATATATATATATATATATATATATATATATATATATATATATATATATATATATATATATATATATATATATATATATATATATATATATATATATATATATATATATATATATATATATATATATATATATATATACAGTGGGGTATGCTATAACGAATGGATCCTACTATGAATATTCCTATAACAAACAGTTTTACCTATAAAATTGAGAATGCTATAACGAACGAAACTCCTACAACGAACATTATTTATTTAATTTTTTTTTTTACTAATTTATTGTTTTTTTATTACAAGTATTAATGATATTCTTTATTTCAGGGGTTTAGATGCATATTTATGCACTTTTTTACAAATTTTACAATTTTATATTTTATTTTTCAGTGTTAAGTGGTTGTATTTGGGGGCCTGGAACGGATTAATCCTATAACGAACGAATGCTATTACGAACAAGGTTCTAGAACCAATTAGATTCATTATAGCATACCCCACTGTATATATATATACTGTATATATATATATATATATATATATATATATATATATATATATATATATATATATATATATACTGTATATATATATATATATATATATATATATATATATATATATATATATATATATATATATATATATATATATATATATATATATATATATATATATATATATTTATATACTGTATATATATATACAGTCAACCCTCACTTTACGCGGTTAATGTAACCCACAGGGTACCACGGAAAGTGAGAAACGCGTAAAGTGAATAACATAACATATGGGATTAAATGAAATAGAGACCAGCTGACCCCCAAACTCCACTTTTTCCAACACAATACCTATGTTCTAGCAAAAATAACATCTTAATTTTATGATGGTACATGCACACAATTAATACTTAAGAGAAATAGAGAAATACAGTCGCCAAGTTAATGTCCATTCAAATAATGGACTCCACTCCCTCCCCCTCTTCTCACAGTACACTCACTGGCTCTTCCCTCTGAGAAATTTTGGGGGAAAACCAGATATAGTAATAAATAATACCTCAAACTAAAGTTAGGGTAATATAATTGACATTGCTGGATTCCTTGTAAGACCAGGAATATTTTGAATATAAATGTCATATTTTTCACAAAAGATAACATATTTACTCAGAGTAAACATTACATCTAAAATTTGTATGTCTAATGCAAAATCTATGATGTTTATATTCAAAATGATCATCAAATTGTAAGAATTCCAGCAATGTAAATTATATTCTGGCCGGGTAATTTGTATGAATTTTATGAGCTAAAACAAATATCTTCAGTTAATAAAAAAAAAAAATATTCTTCACGACACTATCTGTCAATCAAAGTACCCCACCTTGCCTCCCCCCCTCTTCCAACCAGCCAGATGGTCAGTCTGTCCCAACCCTCCCCCCCACCTCCCACCAACCCTCCCTTCAAGAGAAAGAGTGGGTGAAAAAACTAGATTTTAACATTTAGTATTAAATAATACCTCAGATTAAAGTTAGGATAATATAATTGACATTGCTGGATTCCTTGTAAGACCAGGAATATTTTGAATATAAATGTCATATATTTTGCACAAAAGATAACATATTTACTCAGAGTAAACATTATATCTAAAAATTTTATGTCTAATGCAAAATATATGATGTTTATATTCAAAATGATCATCAAATTGTAAGAATTCCAGCAATGTAAATTATATTCTGGCCGGGTAATTTGTATGAATTTTATGAGCTAAAATAAAAATCTTCAGTTAATAAAAAAAAAAAATATTCTTCACACATGCCAGGTGGTCGGTCGCCGGTCCCTCCCTCCCCCCCCACCCCCCACCAACCGTCCCTACCAGATAAATGTGTGGGAATACCAGACTGTTTACCTTTTTAGTAATAAATAATAAATCAGACTAAAGTTAGGATAATATAATTGACATTGCTGGATTCCTTGTAAGACCAGGAATATTTTGAATATAAATGTCATATATTTTTCACAAAAGATAACATATTTACTCAGAGTAAATATTACATCTAAAATTTGTAAGTCTAATGCAAAATCTATGATGTTTATATTCAAAATGATCATCAAATTGTAAGAATTCCAGCAATGTAAATTATATTCTGGCCGGATAATTTGTATGAATTTTATGAGCTAAATAAAAAAATTATACTTCACCCGTGTAAAGGGGTACACCCACCGCGGAATGTGAGGGTTGACTGTACAGTCAACCCTCGCTTTACGCGGTCCCACTTTACGCGTTTCCACGATTACGCGGTACCCTGCCGAACACGGGATGCTCATTTTCCGTGGTGTGTGTACCCTTTTACGCGGAGAGCGGCGCGAGCAGGGTGCGCACAAGGTCGCCCAGTCATCAAAACATTACCGAGTTCTTCACCCGCCACCCGCCACAGCTGGCCCAAGTCAGTGATAGTGATAATGATAGTGAGGATATGGACTTATATGGACTTTGAGGGGTTTGACAGAGGCCCTGCAAGCCTCTGTGGTGGATAGTGATACAATTGATACAAGTGATACAGGTGAGGGCCAATAATCTGCCCTCTGCCTCGGAGGGAGACCAGTGAGGTCGGAGGAAATGCTTGGCCCAGCAACTACTGCTCTACCATGAGGAACCCACCTGGTGTTGTGGGTAATGCTTATGGCGACTATGAATCTCTGGACATCCCACAGATCAATACCCTGGATAGATAGAAATGATGGCTCTATTTGAGGTGCTAGTGGTCTTCACTTTGAGCAACCTAATGATACCGGATGCAGAAACAGTCTTGGTATAAATCCCTGGAAAGGATCTCATCTACTTAACAGGAGTGTGTGTGAAAAGGGTACTTATTGTGTGGACCTTGGTGCTAAGAATGAGCTGCAGTACCTGTATGTATTGAGTGTATTACTGTGCTATCGAATATGTTGGTGCTATTGAGTATTTTTGGGTGATATTGGGAAGGAATGACCTCGGTAAGGAGGTCAACGATTTGGTATGGAGAGAGAAGTCCTTAATTAGTTATTGTGACTGAATGCAATATTTTTATATTAAGAAATAAATAAGTTAAAATCTTGGTTGGTGTTTTACCCTTCCTGCCACTCTCAACTTGATTAATGAAAAACACAAACTCACAGTGCCTGGTTTGCTTTGCCAGCTACCTAAAAAAAACATAGCGACCTTTGGTTAAGAAGTAAGTAAAGTATCCCTAGAATTAAGTGACCACACTAAAGGGCAATATAGCATGAATGTCCAATTTCTCCTCATTTACTCTCATATAATATGGAGAAAATTAAATAAATTAAATTAACAGGTATTCTGTGTACTTAAAATTCATAGTAGTATTTAGAACGCTCAAATCCTTCCATAAAAAATATTATTTTGTAAAGCAGATTTTCAGTTGACAGATAGTCGACTGTTAGAGGAAATCTTCAAAAATACTGTACAGTATAATACAGTAAAAGTCCAAAAATCCGGATGCCAGAAATCCGGACCACCTGAGAATCCGGACTTTTCGAAAACTCAAACTTAACTTTTTTTTTTTTAGCTGGCTTTTGTGTGCATGCGTGAGCGCCACAGCTGCACAGCGACCACGCGGTCGCCACTTTAAAACGAGCAATCAAACTGTGACAACGTATGTAATTTTGAATCCTACTCATTCCATTTACAGAGTACTGTACAAGCCCATAATAATGGCTCCTAAAGTATATAAACTTCGTTGTGTAAAGAGAAAGAAGAACACGTTGAAATTGAGTGACAAACTTGAAATAATTAAGAAACTAGAACGTGGTGTGAGCAATACTGTTCTAATGGAAACATATAACATTGGAAAGTCTACAATTTATGATATAAAAAAGGCAAAGAATAAAATTTTAGAATTCACAGCTTTATCTTTAAAACTGCTCTTTTAGATAAATGAAGCATGCTATATTTGCTAATGAATAAACTATCAAAATGTACCTGTTCATCTCTTCTTTATTTCTCCTGAAATTTGAATTTTAAAAGTACTGCCTGAGAATCCGGAAAATCCAAAAATCCGGACCGACCCAATCCCCAAGCAGTCCGGGTTTTTGGACTTATACTGTAATCAGGAAACAAACGAACACTGACACCTTGGTATGACAGTAATTATTTTTATTATTACTCACCACCACCACATTCCACAGAACACTCTCCATATGTTCCAAAGAGCCAATCATAAGTTTCTGCTTCAGATTGTGTTACCTCCTTGGGAACACTGTACTCGTATGTGATCCCTGGGTTACTCTCTTGATATAAAATCTGAAAAAATTTATAAATACAAATACCTGTATGGCTAAACCTTGTGGGATTTGGGTCAAATTTGAACTGGATAAGAAATTCATCCATTATGTATTGTTAAAAATAAAATAAAGTTAGGAGGCTGCTTCATAGATACAGTATTACAATGGGTATACAAAATTAAAAGAACAAAAGTAAGGGAACAAATGCCGGTATGTACTGTATTTATGAAATAAACTTGTTTTTATTTTAGTCAAAATAAGACAACAATATTTTGCAACCTAGTGTAAGTACATATTAGTTTTCTAATATCCAGAATAATAAAAATAGTTACATAAGCAAATACCTATACTCCTTGGTTAACATACTGTATTTTTCTATATTACTGAGTAAATAATATGAAACTCATTTGACCAGCAAGTTAATTAATACCTCAACTTTATTCACATTGTGCAATATACAGTACTGTACGTATCATAATGTGACACAACAAGTTCTATTTGAACTGTAATAAAATTGGTGCCTGTTCTTTTAGGAAAATGTATTGCTGATCCTTTCATTTCAGTTAAGCGATAGTGTCTGTAGTGATCTTTACTTTAGATGAATTCATAAGACAGCTCCCTTCATTCTTTTACCTCTTCTCCCCTAAAGTTTTCATAACGTTCATTTAAGTACATTGTATAAAGGCATTAAAAAATTTAGTTCTAAATTGCAGCACCTTAGTTCCTTTAAGCTCATCATAAATAACCCATTCCATTCCCCTTTCTTCCATACCATGTGTCAAAGAGGGTGGCAAATAATTCTACCACTTACCACTATGAACAAGGGTTCTGTTGTAGGTCCTTTGGCTCGTAAGACCTCAGGAGCAAAGATTCCTACACCATCAGCTTTCCTCTCATAGTGGAAGGTAGTACCACAAAAGTTCCTTGCTCTTGGGAAGTCAATCCTCCAATTCCCATTGAGGTAAAAGAAACCAGTCATGTTTCTAACAGCTGTTGAAAAAATCAAATTAACAATTATAAAGAAATTTCTTGAGTAATTTTCAACAAATTCAGAGTTCAATGCATTTGACTCTCATTTATTTTCAAGACCGATTCAGTACAGTAGTAATGACATTTGCCATGTAGAGATTTTTGTGTACCAGCTTCTTACCTAAGTAGTTGTTAGAGGCCTTTACTTCTTCAACATAAATATTGGTGGCACCAGCTGGTATAAGTACAATATCATTATAGCCAACAGTCAGTGTTTTCTGCATAAAATCTCCTGTGATTGTGTTACAGGTAGACCCGTCACCACCACATACTCGGCAATTGTCTTCCTGTGCTGACGAACCCAAAATATGGTCACATCCAACTTGCTGTAAGACAATTTTCAGATGAAACTTAAAAAAAAACTATACATATGGTGATGTTATTAACAAAGCTGTCAAGAAAGCTGTAGATACAGGGATGACACCTTGTTAATCAGATTTTTTGACATATCATTCATAAGAATTTCATTTGAAATAAAAATCTGGCACCAAAGAGAAGAAACATGTGCGAATTTATGAAAATAATATAAAACATCCATATCAGGAATGTGGTGCAGTCTGTTTACAACTTGATTAAAACTGTGAAGTAAAATTATCTTAAACAACAAAAGAAAAAAGAAAATAAACCTAACCTATTGATAAAATAAGTACAGTAAGATCTCATATTTTGCGCGATTTCATTTCGCTTTTTGAATTTCGCGAGCACTACCTAATGTAACCAAGTTTTATATTTGGCATAAAATATCGTGAGTTTCGAGAGATCCAGCCAGCTGAACGTGAGATCCAGCCAGCTGAACGTGAGATCCAGCCAGCTGAACGCGAGATCCAGCCAGCTGACCGCGAGATCCAGTCAGCTGAACCTGAGATCCAGCCAGCTGAACGCGAGATTCAGCCAGCTGAGCGTGAGATCCAGCCAGCTGAACGTGAGATCCAGCCGGCTGAATGCGAGATCCAGCCGGCTGAACGAGAGATCCAGCCAGCTGACCGTGAGATCCAGTCAGCTGAATATGAGATCCAGCCAGCTGACCGCGAGATCCAGTGAGCTGAACCTGAGATCCAGCCAGCTGAATGCGAGATCCAGCCAGCTGAACGTGAGATCCAGTCAGCTGACCGCGAGATCCAGCCAGCTGAACCTGAGATCCAGTCAGTTGAATGCTGGCCAACGTCACAGTCCTCATACCAGTTACAGTCATTTCTGCTACATCGCGTGTTTTGTCAATGCGAATTGGATGTAAAGCGATTGATGAATAGGGGAACGCTGTTTGTAAAACGCAAACTTTTGCATACGAATGTTGGCTATGGCACGATTCCATCCTCAATGTTTTGATTCCATCTTCAACGTTTTAAGCGCGGCGCGGGGTTATGCAATGTTTACAGTTCACGTTTGACATCACATGTTCAATTGATTCGTGTCTTTTGTTTGTGAAGTGATTTTTGTGAGGTACTCTGTAAATTTCGTTTTTTTTTTTTTGCAAATTTAGCTGTTACCCATAAATACTGTATGAAAAGAATAAGTAAAAAGAATGTTTCACAGTGAAGACTAATAATCGTTTACACCAGCGCTCTCTGTTTACATCACATGATCAGTTGAATCGCGCGGTTTCTGTCGATTGCTCCGTGATTTTCGCTGCATACTTCAATTCTGTTGTGTTAGCGATGAATATGGAAAGACAAGGTAAGAAGAATGTTTCCAAGAAGCGTTCTGGTGATCAAATTGCTGGTGGTGAACGTAAAAGAGGTTTACAAGAACGCTACTATTGCGTTGTAGCCAGCGCCATCCTAGCGACCGCCCGGGCTCTTAGTGTGTACTTTTTTGGGTGGTGCTACCACCTGTCAAGTCAAGATAATGGCCTCTACCTCTACTGGGAGTCCTACTGGTGCTGGTGGGGGTGGGACAGACCCACCTAAGCAACCAAATAAGAAGAAGGAGAAGCGGGACTATCATAAAGGGGTTAAGTTTACCAAGTACTCGATGCAGGATAAGCAGTGTGTGATTAAATTACTTGAGGAAGGCCTAAAAACTAGTTTCAGGAAAGCACAATCAGGTCAATAAAGGCAGAATTTGTATCATTTGGAAGTTATAAATGGGAAAATCAGACGAAATGCCTTTGATTCCACCCTATCTCACAGTTGGACATAAGAAGTGCCACCCCAGATATGAGAGCAGTACTCCAAGTAAGAACATATGAATTCCTTATACACTTGAAGCAACTGCTCAGGAGTGAAGTAGCTACGGCATCTGTACAGCATTCCCAACTTTCAGGAGGCAGCTTTAGCTATGTTAAGGATGTGTGATTTCCAGGACATATTGGAGGAAATGGTGAGGCCTAGCATATTTATTTCAGAATTTGGCAGAATGATAGCATCCTAAAATGTAATTGGTGGGAGATCATCTAATTTAGAAAGTGTAATTGGTAAATACTGAGTTTTATTACTATTGAATTTAACCAAGTTTCTACCTCCCCATTCAGAGATGCTGCACAGATCCGCATTGATAGATGTAATGATATCAACTTTAGAAACAGATCTAGTTTGAGAGGTAGGAGAAAGGGGAAAATGTGAAGAAGAGTAAAGAGTAGGATCATCAGCATAAGAATGGATAGAATTAGTTGTAGTGTGAAGAAAATCATTGATAAAAAGAAGAAAGAGAGTAGGTGAAAGAACAGAACCCTGTGGGACGCCACTATTGGAAGAAATAGCGAGAGATCGATCTCCCGACAACAGCTGCCATGGATCGGTTCTCAAGGAAGCTAGAGATTAGAAAACAAAGTGGGCGAGAGAAACCATAAGAGGGAAGTTTAGAAAGCAAAGACTTGTGCCATACCCTGTCAAATGCTTTGGAGATGTCGAGGGCCATGACGAAAGTTTCCCCATAATCCCTAAGAGAGGATGACCAAAGATGGGTGCAATAGGAGAGCAGATCACCAGCAGATCTCGCCTGGCAAAAGCCATACTGGTGATCCAACAAAAGAGAAAGGCGTTCAAGGTGACGGAGAAAATGAGAGTTCAAGATAGTTTCAAAAATCTTAGAAAGGGATGAAGTTAGGTCAATGGGGCGATAGTTAGAGGGATTAGAATGGTCACCCTTCTTCGGGATGGGCTGAACCAAGGCATGCTTCCAAGAAGAAGGAAAAGTTTGGGTTTTTAGGCAGAGGCAAAAGAGGCGAGCAAGCGCAGGGGCCAGAGTTTCAGCAGACTCCTTCTGAACACGAGAGGGTATTCCGTCCGGTCCACGCGCCTTACTCACATCTTGCACTTATTATTCTACAATTATTAGTTGTGATTGCATTTAAATTTAAACTCTCACCAAAGGTGATGGTTTGGTCGCCATAATGGAGGGCTAGGTACTTTGAATTTTTACCACCAACTTTGAATTCGGCAAACAGAAAGTTGCCAAACTAGAAGGTTTACTGTATAGTGATTTCCCTGCTTTCTATTCAGAAAGTGCCATTGGCCAGTCTATGGGCGAGATTTGGACTGGGGAAGTGGCCAGCAAAAGGGTTAATCTATATTTAATAAGATATGAAAAAAAAGACCTTATAATGCTTACCATACACTTGCCATCAACACAGATGTCTCGACTTTCACTGTCACAGCGTGTTCCATCCACAACCTTGAGTGCATGACGATAGTAAAATCTTTCCCCCTCAGGTTGACAGTTTAATTCACATTTTCGTGGAGCTTTAAGATGTGGAACCCAGCTGTTGAAAACACAAATTATATTTAGTAAACTGTGATGCAGCACCATTTTCTATTTCATCAAATACATGACACAGGTTGTTCTCCTCAAGTTTATATTCTATTTACACAAGAAAGATCCATTATGCCAGAATTACTAAAAGAAGCATATTTCATTATTCATGGTTTTGTTATTTCATTCACTGCACAATATCAGTCCTTTACACCCATCATGCTTTTTCCTTAAACAGGCCAACTATAATGATCATGCATTGCTGACACACCAAATTATATCTCTGTGCGATCTCCCGCTGCGTTGTCTTGGCATAAATATGGTTGCCCGATATACAGTATACTGTACTGTATAGTATATACAGTATAGAGCGTCTCATCTCAATTACAATTGTCTAAATGTTAAACAAAAAATAAATTTGGGTAAATCTTTGATACTTGTATGGGTGGTGTTTATTAAGTTTATAAATAAGTTCTTTAGTGTAGATCTTAAGACTCGCCAAAAGGTATCAAGTTGACCAAACACGCTACAGTCTCCTCCCAGATTGAAAACAAATGGTGTATCGCCCCAAAATATGAAGGTAAAATACAGTACAGTACTGATTAACAAACTTTTCTGAGACCTTGATTTACATCCAAGTTCCATCAAAATCTGCCTATATTTGTTACAGTCAACCAAAGATGCATCGACCCCACCCTGGCTCTCGTACTCACAAATTTACCTGGCAATGCTTGGTGAAGTAAGGTTGTATGTAATGGTGAATGTGATCGGTGGATCTATTTATGGCTGTACAGTGGTCCCTTGGTTAACAAACACAATTCGTTCCACAGAGTCGTTTGTTAACCGAAAATTTTGTTAACCGAATCCATTGTTTCAATGGGTAATTGGTTCCTGCTCATAGAAAAGTACATACAAAGTAAAAAAAAAATGCATTAAAATACACTTACTTTGAGGTGTGTATGTAGAAGGCTCCTGGTTGATGATGATGATGATGGGAATTAGAAGTGGGGGTGGAGGAGAAGGGAGAAGAGAAGGAAGTGGGGATGGAGGAGAAATCACCTTTCAGGGGACCCATGCTTGATGCAGTAATTTCACCAATAAAATTTTAAGTTCACTAGGTGTAATTCAAGATTATTTTATTTAAATCAACACTGCACTGCACTATATATTATCAATATGTTAACTAAATTTCAGAATGACCAATAATTTTAATGTAAAAGTGCAAAAATATTCAAGATACCAACAAAATCGATGTTCACTCCACTGTCAACAAAGCCAAACTAACGCCTGGTGACCGAGTCAAGCGGCTGATGGGCGCACAAAAAACTAGTTCCTTGTACTGCATATATTATCAATATGTTAACTAAATTTTAAAATGACTCATAATTTTAATATAAAAAATGCAAAAATATTAAAGAGCACAACTTCCTTGATATTTACTCCACTGAAAACGAATGTAAACATAGAACAGATAAAGAATTGGCAGACTAGCCCATCAACTGATCAGGTGATGCTCACAACAAAACGTGTTTTTTGTAAGGATTTCGTTAATCGAAGTTTTGTTCGTTAACCGAATTGAAGATCCTTATGGGAGGTAATTTGTTAACCGAAATTTCGTTAATCGAACAGTTCGTTAACCGAAGGACCACTGTATTACCGTTAGGGTAAATATTAAATAATCCAAAGGTAACATTTTTATAATAATTAACTATTCATTGTTAGCTAAGATCATTAAATTCAGTAAAACCTCGATTAACCGACTGCATAATTATGGAGGGAAGGGGCTGACGGATAATCCAAAAGGTCGGTTAATACTGTACAGTAGTACATAAAGTCTATGGAAATAAAACATACATTTTCAAAGTACCTTTCCCTAACCTACCTCATTTTAGTCCCTCTATTCATTTTTGTTCATTTGCCATTCATGTTTCAATAGAATTTGCTTTAAAACATTACCCACTTTAGTAAATAAATATGAACCAGCACAGAAACCGTGAATAAAAAATGGAAAAGTCAAAGAACATGTTATCACAAAAATTGTGACCAAGTCTCAGGTTGCTGATCTGACTTTCTGCCTCATTTACACACAATTGCAGGGTCTCAATTGTTTCTCTTACTATTGACAACACAACATACATACAGGAACAGTGAGTTCTGCTATAACGCGAGTTTTGATAATGCGAATTTGCTCTAACGCGATTTATGAATTAGGAACGATATTTGTATAACGCGAACGCTTGTTTGATATAACGCGATTTTTGCTTACTATTTCTCCAATTTTGTGGTAGAGTGGGGTATGCTATAACGAATCTAATTGGTTCTAGAACCTTGTTCGTTATAGCATTCGTTCGTTATAGGATTAATCCGTTCCAGGCCCCCAAATACAACCACTTAACACTGAAAAATATAATATAAAATTGTAAAAATTGTAAAAAAGTGCATAAATATGCATCTAAACCCCTGAAATAAAGAATATCATTAATATTTGTAATAAAAAAACAATAAATTAGAAAAAAAAAAAAAAATTTAAATAATGTTCGTTGTAGGAGTTTCGTTCGTTATAGCATTCTCAATTTTATAGGTAAAACCGTTCGTTATAGGAATATTCCGTTCGTTAGTAGTATTAACCAGTGACCTCCGTTAACGAACTCAATCCGTTCCAGAAGGTCGTTCGTTAACCGAAAAGTTCGTTAACCGAAACCATTGTTTCAATGGGTTTTTGGGTAATTGGTTCCAGCTCACCGAAAATTTCCTAAATTCAACAAAAATGGTAGAAAAGTTCACTTATTTTGAGGTGTGTATGTAGAAGGCTCCTGGATGATGATGATGATGATGGGATTTAGAATGGGGGTGGAGGAGAAGGAAGAAGAGAAGGCATTGGGGTGGAAGAGAAGTCACCCCATGGCACCATTTCACCCATAAAATTTTAGCTCTCTTGGTGTAATTCAAGATTATTTTCTTTAAATCAACACTGCACTGCATTATATATTGTCAATATGTAAAATATATTTCAAAATGACCAATAATTTGCTTGGAAACACAGAAAAAAGCGTTTAGTTGAAGAGAGTCTCAAGCAAGATGTTACCTCCAGTGAAAACAGAGAGAGACTAACTCCTGTTTGCTGTGTTAAGAGGCTGGATGCCGCGCATTAAACTAGTCACTTTACCTTCAGTTATGTTCAATAATTGTTAAAATGACTAAAAAATTGAATATTAAACTTTCAAAATTATTGAATAGTATAAACTTCTTGATATTTACTAAAATAGTAAGGAATTTAAGCCCTAGAACCGATTAATGTATTGGCGGACTGATACTAAAGCTGGTTGCCCGGTCAGTGCAAGCGAAAACATGTTGAGGTCGGTTCGTAAGAACTTCGTTAACCGAATTTTTTTTCGTTAACCGAATTGAAGATCCTTATGGAAGGCAGTTCATTAATCGAAATTACGTTAACCGAGGTGTTCGTTAAACGAGGGGTCACTGTATAGTAAAGAAGAATATGAACAAGAAGCGTTTTGGTGATAGAATTCCCGGTGATGATCATAAAAGAAAGGATATAACACATGAAGAGAAGCTCGATTTTATCAACCTCAAAATCACCCTTCTCCCCCATCAAGTAAAGTGTTACATTTACTGTATGATTTCATTATTAGATATGAATGTAACATTTATTTAGACTGTGCTATCCTTTGTGTTAGGCTAACTACTAAATTTTTTCGATTTCGAGTAATCTGCACCTAACCCTATTTTCTCCATAAGCCCTGTTATTTCTATTATGCGATTTTCTATAACACGATATTTTACAAGAACACAATTATCGCGTTATAGCAGAACTACCTGTACATTGTTTCTCACTCTTGATTTTTTTTTCATTTTTGCATTTCTTTATGGTTCTTTATGTATTACTATTTTTATTATTATTATCATTATTAATATTATTACATTATCGCCCCCCCCGGCCCCGATGTGGGTCAGTGACCTGTGCCCGGGTGGGCTAATCCCCGTAAAAAAAAAATAAAAAAAATAAATAAAAATAAAAAAACATTAGGCGTCCGGGATTGACGGTTAATCCGAGTCGGTTAATCGAGGGTCGGTTAATCGAGGTTTTACTGTTTTTCTAAATGTGCATGTATTTCCTTAAATAATGAAGAAATTACAGTACAGTATACAGGGATGCATTGTTTAGAGATCAGGATGCATTCCTGAAAACAGATCGCTAAGTGATTTGAACACTGAACGGAGAGAAATCAGAAATAATATCTTGAACAAAGGATAACGAGGAATAATATCCATGGAGATGGCACGTTATTGTGTAGCTGAGTCGCCGACTGAACCGACTTGCCACCCAGTAGCACTCAAGAGTGTGTGAAGCTGAGCTGTGAGCTGTTGTTGCTCAACTCGCAATTTTGGGTAGATATGCAAAATTTTCTCCATTTTCTTATACTATACTTTGTTACATGCATACACATTTGCTCATACAAAATGTGTTGATGGTACAGCGGTAACGCGCATAACTGTCACCAATATGTCAAGGGTTCGAGCCTTGGCCTGGACACACGTGAGAAGGGTGTTATCCAGTGTGACCCAACCAAACACCACAGGTTTCCCGGTCCCCCCGGTTTCCTCCTGTACTAACACTGGATAAACCGCCCAAACAGCTAGTAAGCTGATAAGTGGCGAATATGATAAAAAAAAAAAATCATAAGATAAAAAACATAAAGGGAATACAGTAAACAGTTCTTACCTGGTCTGCCTGTTACCCAAAAAGAGCGGAGAGAGAGAGAGGGAGGGGCATCACTTTAGTATGCAATATTACAACAATATAAGGTAATGAACAGTGTGTACAGTAATCAATAACATGCCAAAATCACAAAAATAACAGCGATGCACAGCAATAGGAACGATGCACAGCAATAGGAACGATGCAAAGCAATCGATAATAATACACAGAGCAATATAGTAATGCACAGATCGCAATGTTCAAAGGCAAGGTAAACACTAATGTATTAATGGCCTGGGTTCTTAGGTGGCGGGCTGGTAGCATACCCCTACAGTACGTGATTTCTATATACGGTAATAAATCTAGATATGTACAACCTCTGGTTACCCCAAAATTTATTTCTGTTTTTTGCTGCAAAAGCTAGATAATGATTTCTAAAATCATTTCTAAAAGTCAGGTTTGCTGATTCATATTTAGTATCTTATATAGCAGCTCCGTTTCCAAGTGGCTTAGTGCAAGTCTTGAAAATCCAAAATTGCCACGATCTCAAAGTGAACCAGGAGATATATCACACTCGGCATTTATTTTATACCACTTTATTTTGTTCTTTCCACCTTTTTTTAACATTAGACTCGTGCTTATATAATACTGGATTGGTAGGTGAATAGAAAAATGGAATTCTATTTTTTTTATTTACTTACATATGGCAATTGTAAATGGAGTGTGACTCAGAGAGAGGCCTCTGTGGCACAGCAAACATGCGTGGTGAGTTTCAGACATCAGTGACATAAAATACCTTACATTCTACACCTATTTTACTATTTATTTTACTCAAATAGGTAGATATTATTCACTGGGGCAATTTTTAGGATAGGCATGTGACTATGTTATCGGCAATGATGGTGGTGGTGGTAGAGGCAGGCAGGGAGCACACACACATACACATGACCTCTACTTGGCTCCCTCCCCACCTGCCTAAGGTGTCTCGCCGCTATGCCGTCAATCCTCCTCTTCTGCCCGTCCATCCAACCTGCCGCTACTTTTACGCTATTGCTCATCATGTTCTCATCACGCCCACACCCACCCATATACTGTACACCCACAGCGCCCGCTCAGTAGAGATGCCCACTGGAGCAAAGAATCTCCATTTTTTCGACTTCCCTCCTGAATTTTTCCGTGAGCAGAATATCGCTAAACAGAACAATTGCACATCGTTAAATAAACAGGGGTGTTTGAAATTTTAAATCGCTAAATCGAATTATCAAAGTGAATGATCGCTTAATGACGGATACCGATAGTATTTATGAATTGACAAATCCACTACAACCAGGGCTGCCACAAGATTCTCACATCAATTTTTATTTCATTATTTAAGCAAATATACAAACATTTGGAAACTTCTCATGATTTAAATAACAATAATTAGTTTATTATTATAAAAATGCGACCTTTGGATTGTTGAATATTTATCCTGAAAGTGATAGTCGAAAATAGATCCACTTATCACAATTACATACTGTACTGCCTTACTTCACCAAGTATTGCAAGGTAAAATTGTGAATACAAGAGCCTGGGTGGGGTCAATGCATCTTTGGTTGACTGTAAATGTACTGTGCTACAGTAGGCAGTTGTAGCAGGCAAATCTGTTTCTTAACCTATAGCTGTGAGCTTGACTTTTGATAGAGCCTCCAACTCAGTGTTCTGTATATTGTCTAATGAAAATATATATTCAAGGTAAGTTTCATTAAATACAGGCACTCCCTGAGATACAAACAGGTAATGTTCCTGGACACTGTTTGTAAGACGACTTGTTCGTAAGTCGGAACAGTGTTAATTCCATAGTTTTGGTAAGGTTAAAGCACAACTTTGCCCATACAAAACAACAATAATATCCCATACATAACAAATAATGTAAATAAAGTGATGTTAAACAATATGGAATTATGAAATTAATGTAAAAAATGGGATTTTATTTACAGATTATTGTGATGAAATATATTGGGATCTCGTTCGTAAGTGCGGGTGAACGTAAGTCAGCCATTCATAACTCGGGGACTGCCTGTACTGTACTACTGTAACTATTTCCCTGAAAGTAAGCATCTGAACAAAAATAAAAAAACATCCAGATGGATGGATAGACCTATGTACTGTATACACTGTATAGTACTATAATATTTGTACATCCTGTTATTTGTTTAGAATGGGAGTATAAAAGTTTTGGTAGTAATGTAAACTGTTAATAAACAAAAGATGTAAAATTGAACCAGCCCACAAGAATCCTGTTGTCTTAACCAAGGAACATGTAGTATACTGTACAGTGTTAACCTTGGGGGACATAACACTAAAACTCTTCTTTTGGTTAAACAAAATGTAAATTTATTTGGACAAATGATTAGGTGGTGCCCATACCAAAGGAAAGACAAGGTCAGAGAGACAACTTTACTCCTGATGTTTTGTCACAAAGAATAAAAAAGTCTTTGTTAGGAAATGCCAGGAGTAAATGTATACACAATGAGACAGAAGTTCTTTATGCAGAGTCTTCCAATGGTTTTGGGACTAAAGCATTATTATACTGTATGATTAATCATTCCTAATCTAATATGATCTACCCTAATATAATTAAACCATCCAAACTGTCTTTGCTACCATTCACAAAATCTCACGAGATGTTTAGACTGATTCTTCTTCTTGGTCACTGAGCATGTCTGTGCTGATTGGTAACACAGGTGCCCTTTTTTATGCACTGTTAGCCGAGTATGATTATCAGGTGATTATATTGGATCATTACAATAACATGATGAAGATCAAACATTCATTGGTCTAATAATCACTTGATATGAATCTTGAAAATTTTTTATCATTTCCTCATAAATCTTTAAGAAAAGGCTTCAACACTTTTGTGCAGTATCAATAATATACTAATTTGAAAAGGCACTATCCCCATTACCTCTACAGTACTGTACTCGTACTGTATAATACTGTATTGTATTACCAAAGTTAGGGCTGGTTAGTTTTATGCCATGTTGATCCAATGAATAACCCTAACAAAATATTCACACCTCTATCTCTACTATTAATAAATATACAGTACTGTACATGAACTGGTTCCTCAGAGAATTAAACCAGTAGCTTCATGAGTTCATTCACTCTTCTGTTTAACTCTACTCTAACAGGCAAAGTATATAGGATCCATTTTAACTTTTTTCACAGTCAACTTTTGTATACAGTAGTTCCAACACTTTGGTAAGTCTTGTGATTTAAATACATAAATAAATTAATTAAAAGAACTGCCAACCCATACAACTATTGCATTAGATTCAATTTCCCGGTAATAATAATAATAGACAAGAGAGATTCATGCAAATGTAATGTTTAACCAGGCCTATCAGTAGTGGAACTTAACCAACTTCAGTTATTTATTAATTGTGTAAAACCACGAGATACCTCAGAAATACGTATTGTTATTTTCTTCAGATTTAAATATTAAATAACTATAGGTCACATTTATAAATTTAACTGGAACAACAATACAATATAAGGCTGGATCCTGCACACATTTGCTGAAAGTTTCTGTGATGGATATACTCTGGCTGCAAACTTAAAAGTTCTATGATCATTATTAATGTACAGTATTTGTTGAAAAGTTAGTGATTAGGCTCTCAATGATGTAATACATCCTGGTTATAACATTCTTGTAGGTACCTGCAGAGATATAATTACTGTTATTATATTGCATGCATTGTGATGTCTTCATAAAATCTGCAAAAAGGCCCAAGCACCAGTACCCAGCAGTGGTCATCAGTTGATGATTTTTTCTACCATAGGTCAGTTTCCATTGTACAGGGTACTGGAGATATCCATGCTGCACCCACATAGCCAAAACATGCCATTACTGCACCTTCATTCCAATGTGTGTGTAAATATATGAAAACTAGCAATACCTCTGTCCCTCTGGCTGACAGTTGAGTTCACACCTCTGAGGATCATCCAGGTAAGGCACCCAACTGTAACACCCCAACATCATAGTTATAACCACCACTCCATCACACCCATAACCAATGGAGTAAATTCACCAATTTCCAAACCTCAAGTTACCTGTTATTATCAAGTACTACTGTACATCTATAAAAACAAGTTCTTACTGATAAAATAGCAGATTATTTAGAACATGATCTTAATTTACAGTACTGTACCTGTAACCAAAACTGAATTTTTAAGAGACTCATGTTAATATGATGAATACCAAAGTTATTTATCCACATGATGAATATGATGAATGAAACAAACACTTACAAGAATATAAACACTTTCTTCATTAACAGTGGTTGAATTGCGAAGGATACTGGGACATGCTTTTTTTATATAAACTGTTTTATATGCAATTTTTCACATTCAGAGCAAAATAAGGTGCAGAATTTTAATGCATACCAGTTACAAATCACAATAACCTTTAAGTATCAAAGACTAACAACAAAACTCAATATATCTCGTGGATAATTCTGGAGAACCCAGTCATATACTCTGTGGTGGTGTTTGCATTTTTGGAAAACCTGAAGAATCTCCACCCCAGTTTATTTCACCAAAAGATTAACCATCCTAGCACTATTTGGAGGGATCTGGTCAGCTTAGGATAGGATAGGATAGGTTTGCATTAGGATGGTTAATCTTTAGGTGAAATAAGCTGGGTGGAGATTTTGCAGGTAATGTAAGCTGCATTTTTTTGTCATTAAAAAGATATGATTTTTTTCAATATTTTATTGTGTGTGAGTGTGTGTGTGTGTGTGTGTGTGTGTGTGTGTGTGTTTCTTACTGAGTATCATATAAGTATTATGATTAAATATTTATGTATTCTTTAAACTTTATCAAAATTACACTACCAAACTCTCACTGACTCCTTGGTTCCTAGTACCCATACAGGTAACTGCTGCTTGTTGATTTAATTAGTGATTAAAACATATTATATCCCTGCACTTTAATTTAGGTATACATGATACACTGCCTTCTGTTAAACCTTTCTCGGTGTGTGGATAATTCTTCCATTTAACAGTTATCACCTTGATTATAATTATTTATGTGGAAATTTAAATGATAAACTTAACATATACAGTAATTGATTAACTCTTGTTAAATGCAGTATTGTATCACCTCCACAACTTGACTGAATCATTAAGAACTTTTTTGTTAAGGTGAAAAGAATTTTATATGTACTGTACAGGGGCAGATCCAGGGGGGGGAGGGTCCTTGGAGTCCAAACCTCCTCTTTTCATCAGAAAATTCCAATACCTTTTCTTAATGAAGTATTGTACAGTACTCAGGCATTTTTGTATAGTAAAAAGTAATTACTATTGACCTCAGAATATCTCCTAATATCAAGTGCACATGGCTTCAAAATGGCCTCAAAATACCCATTATATTGGTCAGATTCCAAAATAACTTCTGGAGGGGGAAGCTTACAGCACTCCCCAAATCCCCCCCAGCTGGGTAGGCTCGCTGTGCTCGCAATGTTCCCCACCCACAACTTCTTGGATCCCCCCCTTTGATATTCCTGGATCTGCCGCTGCTGCATGGCATCTTAAACAATACATACTGTAAAACTATTTGCTGTAAAAGGGGGGCAGATACTTGCCATCTCACAGCAATGCTCAAATGGGCATTAACTCTGTACAATAATTGAAAGTAATGATGAGTGATTACTGAACTAGCTGAGATGTTATGATATTTAAATACAATACTGCACTGTCAAATTCTGATAGAATAAACAGCCTTTTTCTTTGCAGTGTCATGTTCACAAAATTGGACACAAGCACCCATGCCAATTCAGTTTTCTGCTCAACAAGTACAATAGGAATAAATTATTTTTTAATACCCTATACAGTATACTGTATATCAGGGGTGGGCAAAGTACGGCCCGCGGGCCACATTTGGCCCGCCAAATTATTTTTGTGGCCTGCCACTGCATTTGTATTTACAAATACAAGGCTTAACTTTGTGTTAATATAATACATTTGCATCTACATTAAGTGGGTGGCCCGCAAAGTGTGCCACCATTCATGAAGTGGCCCTCCATCAAAAATAATTGCCCACCCCTGCTGTATATGGTATTCTGCACCATTAAAATAAATGTCTTGTCAAAAGTACCAGTGATACTGAGAACGTATGTTCTTGCCATTAGTTAGGGCTGTACTGTATGTACACCGTACAGCGTTAGCCAATTCATCTATCTCTTTCACGCTTCACTGTACTGTACCTTATTTAGAGGCAACTCTCCCACCTTACCTCCATATAATGTACCGAGCTTTAAAAAGTCATTACAATTTGTAATCAGACCATTTAAGCCCTGTATGTGACCACTGTAGCCTTGTATGTTAACACAAGTCTTTTATGTGGCCACTGTAGTGCTGTATGTCGCCACCTTAGTACTGTATGTAGTCAATATTAACTTCCTGTATGGTCACTCCAGCTCTAAACTCTCACCTGTAATACTTGCCCTCAAAGGGGACACTGTTGTATCTCTGGCACTGCTCAGCACGGAAATCCTTGGAGCCTTCTGGACATGGCTGTGGGGAAGGCAGAGGCTGATTAAGTGACACTATTACTGGTACCACCCTGACACTACCATGACCTGACACCACTACCATAAATTGAGTCCCAAAAATATAATTACGTGATACCAAGACACACTACCTTGCAACATGACATTGTCATTCCTGGCACACTCTCTTAGCGAATTGCATGGTAAGTGGGCAGGAATTATGACCCCTGAAATATAGGTCAATTGAGACACGATGCAAACTTGCAAGATTAAGTGAGTCATTGTTTTTAAATTGAGTTGCATGTACTCTTGTGGGCTACTTAGCTAATTATGCTCCTATTTAAGAATAAATGCAGATAGCAAATACTTTTATGAGATATTTTTCATGTTATATTACTGTGCTTCAACAACTATGAGCTTAAAGCATGTAACAAGTTTAGCAATTATGTACACTAGTTCATCAACAGTGAAAAGCTATAAGAGATTTAGTTTTCCTTTTTGATGAAGGACGGCTAAAGCATGTCTGTGGAGTGCTGTACTGTGCTGTATCTATTGTACTGTACAATGGTACAGTACTTGAAGCCTATAGTAGTATGGTTAAAAATCGTCTGTCTTGAATAAAGCAGTTAAAAAGGGCTATAACATACTGTACTGTATTATAATATCATTAATTACAGCTAATACACACTTTTGTGAAATTGAGAGTAATTACTGTACTGTATTGTGCATTTGTGGCAAATAGTACTGAACATTAGAAAATCTTAACACTTGATGTAAACTACCGGTAAACATGGTTAAAATACACCGGTCCTGAGTAAATCAAAGCTACACCTAACTATAGTTGATTGTGAATTTTGTCCCTAATATACTAAGAAGAAATGGTGGTTATATACAGTACTGTACAACTGATGATTGTTTTGTCTTATATATAAGTTACGCCAAGGATTGAACCCAGGACACAATGAAAACCAAGTGATTAACCAGTACCACTGTACATTACATTACCAACAACACATAAAATAAAAAACGAACATACTGGGTAAATGTACAATACAGTATAAGTAAATGAATATAATACATAAAAACTAAAGAATTTTAGAAACAATCACTTATGAAGAAAAGATGGCAAAGGTATAGAAGAGGGTGACCACCAGAAGGAATTGTCCGAATTAGTAGAAATTTTTTCTACAAACTAATATCATGATATTGAACACAAAAATAGAAACAATGCAAAGAACCTGACCTAACATACCCATAGGTCAGGTTCTATTAGGTTCTATGCATTAATGTGTTAATTTATGTGTTAAACAACTTACCTTAATATTGAGGTTGATATACATCAGCAATAATGAGGAGAAAGGTATTTTTGCATTTAAACATTCCAAATTCCTACCACTAATCTATTATCATATTCTAATAAGACGTCTAATTATAAGATCATTTTCATCTATTACATTACAGTCGCAAATGTATAATAACGGAGATAGCATATCCAAAATATTCTCTATTTTCTTCCATTAATCTTCTGCCATTATCACCTACCTCACCTCTCACACTGCATGTCTCCTGTGTGTCTCCTTGATTAATCATCACGCACATGCGTTACCGTACACGTCACGCGACCAATCAAAAGCTTTTTTTTTGCAACCAATTAAAATGATTTGTGGTTTAATTTGCGGTATTATTGGCCCAATCAAAATCAATTTTTATTTTGGGTCTCTTATTTTGAAATTCAACTTCATTTCCGACCATGGAAGTCTGCGATGGGTGTCACTTCAATTATATGGAGCTGACTGAGAGTTTTGGGGGAATAAACGAAGAAACTATAGCATTTTTTCGATAGCATGGTGTTCTTCCAACTTCAGCAAAGTGTCATAAGTGCAAGACTGAATGTAAATATCGCAAGAAACAACATATGTGGCGTTGTGTAAGAATCTCAGAATCCAATGACGAACAAGAACCAGCCCAATTAGGTAAGAAATAGGTGATTCCATCATATGGTGAGTCAGTTAGGTTAGGTTAGGTTTTTTTGTTTTTCTAGTGTGTTTTAGTGTATTTTTTATTCGCTTAGCCATTTTTTTTAAAGTCCCACGAAAAAAATCGATAAAAAAAAAAGTAAATTTCCGACGGAAATGAAGGTCATATTCGGTCTAAACATACACAAATACACTAGAAAAATATATTTTTTACTTTCTAACAGAGTGGGAGGTGGAAGTGCAAATTTACCAGGAGGAATACAGGGAAGTGCCAGGGGGAGAATTGTGAAGCGGGATAGAGTAAATTAAAAAAATAAAAATACTTAAAATTATCATAGAAAGTTGTCGTTTCTTTTAATATACTTAAAATCATCAAAACAATAAGTACAGCAAAAATAAAAAAAATCAACAAGCACTTCTGGTGGTAACCGTTATCTACACCTTTACCGAAAAGATATACAGTACAGTATAACTATATAATATTTTTACAGAAATGCCAAAGAAAGGGGAGGGAATAATACTGTAAGTGGTGCCAGACAATCATGGAGAGTGACAGGAAAAGGCTGAGAAGCAGTAATATATACACATACTAGCTCATATTCTCAAGTTGTACACAGTTTACAAAGTGAAACAACAATAATCAATACTGTACTGACATCCACGTTGCATGACTCATATTTCTTGGACTTCCCGGTGCAGTCTTGAGGGCTGGGGGAGGGAAACATGATGTTAATGACTACTGTACATGATCGAACATTTTTTTATACACAGACAAGAACCAAGACAAAAACCTCACAGTTAAATGAATAAAGTCAGTATAAAAAAAAGCTTCTGTGTTTTGGATGAAGACTTGTGTGTGTGTCTGTACGGTCACATAATCATATCTACATGAGAACTGTTGAAATGGGTTGATTTAATATTTGATTATCGAACTGTAGAGTATGTCAGTATACTTAAGTCAAACTAGTTAGGGATTATAGTACATATACTATATAGTGGAATATACAAGATCATTATACTGAAGACATGATCCAAAAGGTATCTTTATGGAGGGGTGCAATATATTTCAAAATGAACACTGTGACTTCTGTTGCCTCGGTAGGGTTGTAAAAATCCTTGCACATTGTGTCTCACACTTTTGGGAGCAAGTGTACAAACACACCTTAACTTGTTATTGTCGAACTGATTAAAAACTATCATACCTAAACAAATAATTTTGAACATACAGTATACTGTACAGTACTGTATTATGGAATGTGTGACAATTAACATAAGATAATGGTGAAAACTGACTTTTTAGACGTGCAGGATCTGGAGCGGTAGGTAACGCCACCACCACAAGACCTGGAACAAGGGGAAGGCCCTGACCAGTCGCCCCAGGAGCCGCTCTCTATCTCGTTGTCTTCAGGGTCCCATTGACGTTTGTCCCGGGTGTTGGTCCCCCATGAGTCGTAGAGGTCATCTCTGATGGGGATCCTCTGTCGGTGGTGGTGACGGTGCCGATGACGGTGGTAGGGCTGGTGTTGGCTCCCAGTACATTCAACCTGGTGGTAGAGAATATTAGGCTGGAGCTACAGTATGTGGTGGTGGTGGGGACGGAGGTGGTGGTGACGGAGGTGGTGGTGGGGATGTAGGTGGTGGTGGTGGGGATGTAGGTGGTGGTAGTGGTGGTGGTGGTGGGGATGGAGGTGGTGGTGGTGGTGGGGATGTAGGTGGTGATGGTGGTGGTGGGGATGGAGGTGGTGGTGGTGGTGGGGATGGAGTGGTGGTGGTGGGGATGTGGGTGGTGGTGGTGGTGGTGGTGGGGATGTGGGTGGTGGTGTTGGGATGGGTGGTGGTGGTGGAGGGATGTAGGGTGGTGGTGGTGGTGGTGTGAGGAGATGTAGGTGGTATGGTAGGTGGTGGTGGTGGTGATGGATGGAGGTGTTGGTGGTGATGTGGAGGTGATGGAGGTGTTGGTGGTGATGGGATGGAGGTGTTGGTGGTGATGGGGACAGGTGATGGGGATGGGTGTTGGTGGTGATGGGATGAGTGTTGGTGGTGATGGGGATGGAGGTGTTGGTGGTGATGGGGATAGGTGTTGATGATGATGGGGATGGAGGTGTTGGTGGTGATGGGGATGGGATGGAGGTGTTGGTGGTGATGGGGATGGAGGTGTTGGTGGTGATGGGGATGGGTGGTGATGGGGATGGAGGTGTTGGTGGTGATGGGAAGGTGTTGTTGGTGGCAATGGGGATGGAGGTCTTGGTGGTGATGGGGATGGAGGTGCTGGTAGTGATGGGGATGGAGGTGTTGGCAGTGATGGGGATGGAGGTGCTGGTAGTGATGGGGATGGAGGTGTTGGTGGTGATGGGGATGGAGGTGTTGGTGGTGATGGGGATGGAGGTGTTGGTGGTGATGGGGATGGAGGTGTTGGTGGTGATGGGGATGAAGTTATTATGACAATGTCATGAGTGTCCCGCCACCTGGGAGTTCCCACCAATTTCAAGCCAATAGTATTAAGGCCTTAGGCCTGTCTTCGAGCAATGAGAAAGCCTATGAGGCGTGACGTCATGAAAGTTGTGGCGTCCCTTGTGGGCTGACGCAGTTTGAAAAGCGGAGTCTGTGTTAGGTCAGAGTAAGTGTGGTTGTGTCCTGGGTGTCACCTCCTTATATGGTGGCTATAATGTGGGTACCTATTAGGTCTATCCGTTTCACAAAATGTATTGTGATTCATATGACCCCTGGGTAGCTAGCTCGAAAGATAGGTTATTGTTTCGAAAGTGTAACTGTTCAGTTTGAGTAACGTCGTTAATAAAGGAAGAACCATTATGATTAGTTCTCAATTCCATTGTGTTGACTAAAACATTGTCATGCATGTCTTTGATATTATGCAGTAATACAGTTAGTCCTAAATAATAAGTACAGTATATCATATTTTCTCCTCTGAAGTGTTGTATCTTAGTTCCCCTGACCAGCCTCCCCTTACTGGTGTGTGAGGGGCCACTGTAGGCCTACACTCCTACCCCTCAGAATAACCACAAACATAAACAAATACCTTCCTCATCTCACAAGTATACGAGTATAACGAACACAGATGAAAAGAGAATTGGATAATAAAGAAAAAGTGAAAGAAGCAAGAATGAATAAATAAATAAATAAATAAATAAATAAATAAATAAATGAAAATAATTGAAAAGACAATATAAGAGTAATTTTTTACATAAAATATGTTACATTAAATTAGGTACACATAAAATATGTTACATGGTGACAGAGGTATAGATATTTTCTAAATATCCGTCTCAGCGCCTTAACCATTCTTCACGCTACCAACACGTAGGTAGTTTTAACGTATATTTATTTTGTGTTTGATAATTAATTTGTGTTAGAAAGTGAATTTTTCTTGTGTTAAGTACCGAGAGAACATTGAGGTTGAATTGGATGTTAACTAGTCTTGATGTTTGTCAGCTGTTTGGTGATTATATTGTACTGTGAGATGGAGTAATGGTGGGGATGGAGGTGATGGAGGTGTTGGTGGTGATGGGGATGAAGGTGTTTGTAGTGATGGGGATGGTGGAAGTGATGGTGATGGAGGTGTTGGTAGTGATGGGGATGGTGGTGATGGTGGTGGGGAGGGAGGTGTTTGTAGTGACGGGGATGGTGGTGATGGTGGTGGTGGGGTGTTGGTGATGGTGGGGATGGAGGTGATAGTGGTGGGGATGAGTGTTGGTAGTGATGGTGATGGGTGGTGGTGGTGATGGGGACGGAGGTGATGGTGATGGAGATGGAGGTGATGGTGGTGATGGTGATGGCAGTGATGGTGGTGGTGGGGATGGTGGTGGTGGTGATGGTAGTGGTGGTGATGGCGGTGATGGTGTGGTGGTGGGATGGTGGTGGTGGTGATGGGGATGGTGGTGGTGGTGGGGATGGTGGTGCATAATGGGATGTCAGGTCTGATGGTGTGGGTGTTGGTGAGGAGATATGGTGGGGGAAGGGGTGGTGAGGGGAGATGTGGTGGGGGGGGAAGGAATGTGGTGGGGGGGAAGGGTGGTGGGGAGAAGATGTGTGAGGTGGAGGGTGGTCTGGGGAGGGGGTTGGTGAGGGGAGGGAGGGGACAAGGTGGTTAGAAAAGAGGGCATTGCAAAGGTGGTGGAGGAAGAGGAAGGGGTGGAAATGGGGGCGGAAGAACAGATAATAAAGATACTGAAGGAGAAACGGACTGGTGGAGGAGGAGGAGAGAAAGGGAACAATGAAGGAGGAGAAGAAGGAAGATTAAGGAGGAGGAGAAGGAGGAGGAGGGAGTGATGATGATGTAGGAGGGAAAAAAGAAAGGGGGATGGGGTAATGAAGAAGAAAAGGAAGAGGAGGTGAAGGAGAGAGAAAAAGAAGAGGGGAGAAAATAAGAAAGATGAAGGAGAAGGAGAAGGAGGTGGGGGGTGATGAAAGAGGACACCACAAAGTCATTTATGGACTTTCTGTAAACAAGGATCCTGACCTTAAAATATATTAATAAGTTTATGGTCATCCATCAACGGTCGATACTTAATTGTAATGCATCTAACTGGTTCACTTCATCTAGAACAATAGGCTAACATGGCGATAAAAGACACCGTATAATCCGAAGATTACACTCCCCAGCTTATTTCATCTGGGAGGAGGTTAATTTAGTTAAGAGTAGGTTAGGTTAGTTTGAGGTTGGTTAGGTTAAGTTAGTTTCCATTTGGCTTGGTGTGCAGTGGGGTGTTTAATCTTCAGGTGAAATAAACTGCCTTGTGTGATCATACAATCTGTTTCTCTTATTTACAAATCTAAAAATCCAGAATCAGGCAAATGATAATAACTGTCTACTAGGCGAGGATTCCTTATGCTGACATACAGTAGCTAGAGCAGGTAAACCGCCCATCACTGCAACGGTGTAGAAATTATATCTTCTTCCCCAGTGAGAGAATGACACGCAATTATTTTTTATCAGCGTGTGTGTGTGTGAGATAGACATACAGTCCATGAAGGAGCCATCATCCTCTACACACACACTACCAGACACACACACACACACTAACAGACACACACACTACCAGACACATACACACACTACCAGATACACACACTACCAGACACGCACACTACCAGACACATACACACACTACCAGATACACACACTACCAGACACGCACACTACCAGACACATACACACACTACCAGATACAGAATACTACCAGACACACCACTACCAGACACACACACTACCAAGATACACACACTACTGAACCCCACACACTACCAGACACATACACACTACCAGACACACACACTACCAGACATACACACTACCAGACACACACACACACACACTACCAGACACACACACTACCAGACACATACACACACTACCAGACACACACACACTACCTGAACACACACACACTACCAGACACATACACACACTCACCAGACACACACACACACACACTACCAGACACACACACACTACCAGACACATACACACACTGCAGATACACACACTACCAGATACACACTACCAGACACACATTACCAGACACATACACACACTACCAGACACATACACACACTACCAGACACATACACACACTACCAGACACACATTACCAGACACATACACACACTACCAGACACATACACACACTACCAGACACACACTACCAGACACACACACACACTAACAGACACACACACTACCAGACACATACACACACTACCAGATACACACACACTACCAGACACACACACCACCAGACACACACACACCACCAGACACACACACCACCAGACACACACACCACCAGACACACACACACACCACCAGACACACACACCACCAGACACACACACACCACCAGACACACACACCACCAGACACACACACACCACAGAACACACACACACACACTCACCAGACACATACACACTACCAGACACACACACACCACCAGACACACACACACACACCACCAGACACACACACACACTACCAGACACATACACACACTCACCAGACACACACACCACCAGACACACACACCACCAGACACACACACACACACCCACCAGACACACACACACACACCACCAGACACACACACACACACCACAGACACACACACACACACACACAACACACACACACACACCACCAGACACACACACACACACACACACCAGACACACACACACACATCACCAGACACACACACACACCACCAGACACACACACACACCACCAGACACACACACACACACTACCAGACACACACACCACCAGACACACACACCCACCAGACACACACACACACCACCAGACACACACACACACCACGACACACACACCACCAGACACACACACACACACCACCAGACACACACACACACACCACCAGACACACACACACTACCAGACACACACACACACACACTACCAGACACACACACACACCACCAGACACACACACCAACAGACACACACACCACACCAGACACACACACACACCACCAGACACACACACCACCAGACACACACACACACCACCAGATACACACACACACCACGACACACACACACACCACCAGACACACACACCACCAGACACACACACCACCAGACACACACACACCACCAGACACACACACCACCAGACACACACACCACCAGACACACACCACCAGACACACACACCACCAGACACACACACTACCAGACACACACACCACCAGACACACACACCACCACCAGACACACACACACACACCACCAGACACACACACACCACCAGATACACACACCACCAGACACACACACCACCAGACACACACACACACACCACCAGATACACACACACACCTACCAGACACACACACACCACCAGACACACACACCACCAGACACACACACCACCAGACACACACACCACCAGATACACACACCACCACACACACCACCAGACACACACACTACCAGACACACACACCACCACACACACACCACCAGACACACACTACCAGAACACACACACTACCAGACACACACACCACCAGACACACACACTACCAGACACACACACACCACCAGACACACACACTACCAGACACACACACACACACACCACCAGACACACACACACCACCAGACACACACACACCACCAGACACACACACCACCAGACACACACACCAGAGACACACACACACACACACACACCAGACACACACACACACTACCAGACACACACACACCACCAGACACATACACACACACACCACCAGACACACACACACACTACCAGACACACACACACACTACCAGACACACACACTACCAGACACACACCACTAGACACACACACACACACTACCAGACACACACACACACACACTACCAGACACACACACACACCACCAGACACACACACACACACCACCAGACACACACACACACACCACCAGACACACACACACACACCACCAGACACACACACACACCACCAGACACACACACACCACCAGACACACACACACACCACCAGACACACATACACACACCACCAGACACACACACCACCAGACACACACACACCACCAGACACACACACACACCACCAGACACACACACACACCACGACACACACACCACCAGACACACACACACACCACCAGACACACACACACACCACCAGACACACACACCACCAGACACACACACACACACACCACCAGACACATACACACACCACCAGACACACACACCACCAGACACACACACACTACCAGACACACACACACCACCAGACACACACACCACCAGACACACACACACACACCACCAGACACACACACACCACCAGATACACACACCACCAGACACACACACACACCACCACAGACACACACCACCAGACACACACACCACCAGACACACACACACCACCAGACACACACACCACCAGACACACACACACCACCAGACACACACCACCAGACACACACACCACCAGACACACACACCACCAGACACACACACCACCAGACACACACACCACCAGACACACACACACACACACGACACACACACACCACCAGAACACACACACCACCAGACACACACACCACCAGACACACACACACACACCACCAGATACACACACCACCAGACACACACACACCACCAGACACACACACCACCAAGACACACACACCACCAGACACACACTACCAGACCACACACCACCAGACACACACACACCACCAGACACACACACCACCAGACACACACACACCACCAGACACACACACCACCAGACACACACACACACCACCAGACACACACACCACCAGACACACACCACCAGACACACACACCACCAGACACACACACACACCACCAGACACACACACCACCAGACACACACACCACCAGACACACACCACCAGACACACACACCACCAGACACACACACCACCAGACACACACACACACACACCACCAGACACACACACCACCAGACACACACACACACACCACCAGACACACACACACACACACCACCAGACACACACACTACCAGATACACACACCACCAGACACACACACCACCAGACACACACACACCACCAGACACACACACCACCAGACACACACACACACCACCAGACACACACACTACCAGACACACACCACCAGACACACACACACACCACCAGACACACACACCACCAGACACACACACTACCAGACACAACACACACCACCAGACACACACACTACCAGACACACACTACCAGACACACACACACACACCACCAGACACACACTACCAGACACACACACTACCAGACACACACACACACACCACCAGACACACACACTACCAGACACAACTACCAGACACACACACCACCAGACACACACACTACACCAGACACACACACTACCAGACACACACACACCACCAGACACACACACACACCAGACACACACACCACAGACACACACACTACCAGACACACACACACCACAGACACACACACCACCAGACACACACACACTACCAGACACACACTACCAGACACACACACCACCAGATACACACACACCACCAGACACACACACCACCACAGACACACACACCAGACACACACACACACCACCAGACACACACACTACCAGACACACACACACCACCAGACACACACCACCAGACACACACACACACCACCAGACACACACACAACCAGACACACACACAGCACACCACCAGACACACACACACCACCAGACACACACACTACCAGATACACACACTACCAGACACACACACTACCAGACACACACACTACCAGACACACACACACACACACCAGACACACACACTACCAGACACACACACACAACACACCACCAGACACACACACACACCACCAGACACACACACCACCAGATACACACACTACCAGACACAACACTACCAGACACACACACACACCACCAGACACACACACCACCAGACACACACACTACCAGACACACACACACACACCACCAGATACACACACTACCAGATACACACACCACCAGATACACACACCACCAGACACACACACCAGACACACACACTACCAGATACACACACTACAGACACACACACCACCAGACACACACACACACCACCAGACACACACACCACCAGACACACACACTACCAGACACACACACCACCAGATACACACAATACCAGACACACAATACCAGACACACACCACCAGACACACACACACCACCAGATACACACACTACCAGATACACACACCACCAGATACACACACACACTACCAGACACACACACACCACCAGACACACACCACCAGACACACACACACACACACCACCAGACACACCACCAGACACACACACACACACTACCAGACACATACACACACACCACCAGACACACACACTACCAGATACACACACCACCAGACACACACACACTACCAGATACACACACACCACCAGATACACACACACCACCAGATACACACACTCACCAGACACACACTACCAGATACACACACTACCAGATACACACACACACACCAGACACACACACCACCAGAGACACACACACTACCAGATACACACCACCAGACACACACACTACCAGATACACACACAACACCAGACACACACTACCAGACACACACACTACCAGACACACACACACACTCAACACCAGAACACACACTACCAGATACACACACACCACAGATACACACACTACCAGACACACACACCACCAGATACACACACTACCAGACACACACACACCAGATACACACACCACCAGATACACACACACCACCAGACACACACTACCAGACACACACTACCAGACACACATACCAGACACACACCACCAGACACACACACACTACCAGATACACACACACACCAGACACACACACTACAGACACACACACCCAGACCACACACTACCAGACACACCACTACCAGACACACACACACACACACACACCAGACACACACTACCAGACACACACACTACCAGACACACACACACACACCACCAGACACACACACACACCACCAGACACACACACACACACACACACACACACACCACCAGACACACACACACCACACACACAGATACACACACCACCAGACACACACACTACCAGACACACACACACACACACACACTACCAGACACACACACAACACCAGACACACACACACCAGACACACACACACACCAGATACACACACACAGATACACACACCAACAGGATACACACACTACCAGACACACACACACCACCAGATACACACACTACCAGACACACACACACACACCACCAGACACACACACACCAGACACACACACACACACCAGACACATACACACACTACCAGATACACACACTACCAGATACACACACTACCAGATACACACACACCACCAGATACACACACTACCAGACACACACAACACCAGATACACACACTACCAGACACACACACACCAACAGACACACACACACCAGATACACACACTACCAGACACACACACCAGATACACACACCACAGACACACACACACCAGATACACACACTACCAGACACACACTACCAGACACACACCACCAGACACACACACTACCAGACACACACTACCAGATACACACACTACCAGACACACACACACTACCAGATACACACACCACCAGAGACACACACACACCACAGATACACACACTACCAGACACACACACACTACCAGACACACACACACTACCAGATACACACACTACCAGAACACACACACTACCAGATACACACACTAGACACACACACACCAGATACACACACCACCAGACACACACACCAGACACACACTCACCAGACACACACACCACCAGATACACACACACCAGAACACACACACTACAGATACACTCACCAGACACACACACCACCAGATACACACACTACCAGACACACACTACCAGACACACACACTACCAGACACACACACCACCAGATACACACACACCACAGATACACACACTACCAGATACACACACTACCAGATACACACACCACAGACACACACTACCAGACACACACACCAGACACACACACTACCAGACACACACACCACCAGACACACACCACCAGACACACACACTACCAGATACACACACCACCAGACACACACACTACCGAACACACACCACCAGATACACACACTACAGACACACACTACCAGACACACACACCACCAGATACACACACTCACCAGACACACACACACCACCAGACACACACTACCAGACACACACCAACAGACACACACACTACCAGACACACACCACCAGACACACACACACCAGACACACACACTACCAGACACACACACTACCAGACACACACAATTACCAGATACACACACTACCAGATCACACCACCAGACACACACACACACCAGATACACACATACCAGATACACACACTACCAGACACACACACACCACACACAACGACACACACTACCAGACACACACACACACCAGACACACACACACACCAGATACACACACACCACACACACTACCAGATACACACACTACCAGACACACACCACCAGACACACACACACCACCAGATACACACACACCAGACACACACACTACCAGACACACACACCACCAGACACACACACACACCAGATACACACACACCAGACACACACACTACCAGACACACACACTACCAGACACACACACTACCAGACACACTACCAGACACACACACACCACCAGACACACACCACCAGACACACACACTACCAGACACCACACTACCAGATACACACACTACCAGACACACACACTACCAGATACACACACTACCAGATACACACACACACCAGATACACACACACTACCAGACACACACACTACCAGACACACACTACCAGACACACACTACCAGACACACCACCAGACACACACACTACCAGAACACACACCACCAGACACACACACCACCAGACACACACACACCAGACCCACACACACTACCAGACACACACACTACCAGACACACACACACACACACACACACACTACCAGACACACACACACCAGACACACACACACACACACACACACACACACACACACATACTACCAGACACTACTACTTTGCTGTCACTCAATTATGACGATCATCCAGCTATGATACAACGATATGAGTTATTAGGGATGTCACCTTCGTTGGTGAGTTTTAAGGTGACTAAAGAGGCCGATACTAGACCGGCAGAGTCGTTCACAGATGTTGAACATGTGGAGGGCTCCATCGAGTGCGGGAGGGGCGGTGGCAGTTTTCCGGCGTTGGCAGTTGTCTGCCTCGGTTTGCAGTCGGATTAATTCGAAGGTACTGACACCTTCTCTTGTGGTGCTCCACCAAGTGTTATGGTGTGGAGTGATCGTCTCCCAGGTCGATTTGGCACTTTTCTGGGTTTGTCTTCAGACTATCCTTATACCTCTTCAGTTGCCCGCCAGTGTTACGTCTTCTATTCGTTAGGTGACTGTAAAGTAGCTTCTTTGGCAGTCTACTGTCGTCCATGTGGGTAACATGACAGTCCAACGTAGTTGTTCATGCCTTGAGGTGTCTCCTGTATGTGACCCATGTCTCACTGCCATAGCAGGGTGGGGAGGACCACTGCTCGGTATACGTGCAACTTTGTAGATAACAGCCCCTAAGGCTGAAGACACGGGTACGAATCTACCAAGGCTTGAGATGCACATCTGATCCGATGTTGAATCTTCTGTCGATGTCCGCGGCGGTGGACAGGGAGCGAGATACTGAAAGGGGTAACATAGAGAGGTAGTACCGTTAAGGTGGATGGATGGTGGAGGTACTGAACCAGGAGCAGACTGAAAGAGAATCTGGAGTCTTATGTACATTCACCTCAAGGCCGAAGTGTGCATACGCATCTGCGTAGGTGTTCAGATCTCCTGTAGGTCGCGTTCAGTGTGAACAACAAGAATGAGGTCATCACATACTGAAGTTCAGTAATGGAAGCTGCCGACACCTTTGTACTTGCCTGGAGTAGTCTTATGTTGAAAAGACCCTTCATCCGGTACTCGATGTCCACCCCGCCGGGTAAAGTGGCACTGGGACGAGTAAGGAAGGCAGCCAGGAAAATAGAAAAGAGAGTTAATGCCAGTACACACCCTTGTTTAACCATTTTTGGGGTGGGAAGAAATCAGACTGGGTACCATTACTGCCGTTCATTCCATCGTGGAGTTGCCTCACAATGGCATTGAATTTTGGTGAGCAGCCAAAACGGCTGAGGGTCCACCAGAGGGCTTCCCTGTTGACCGAGTCGAAGCTTTAGTTAGTTCGGTGAAATCACTTTTCCTGTATCTGGCAGGCAGCAAAGATTATGTCAGTGGTGTCACGTGATGATCTAAAGCCACATTGAGATTCTGGAAGGAAGTTTTCCACCTCAGGAAGAAGTCTGTTTTGGAGGACTCGGGGTATAATCTTGCCAGCTACGGATAGCAGCGAGATCCCGCGGTAGTTGCCACAGTCTGACCGGTCTCCCTTGTTCTTATAAATATTGATGATGGAGGCGTCTTTAAGAGCTTAGGGATTTCTCCCTTTTCCCATATATTCTTCAGGAAAGAGGAGACGGCTGGTAAGCAGAGGTCCTCCTGCTTTATACACCTCGGCTGGGATTCCATCAGGCCCCGAGGCTTTGTTATATTTCATCTGTTTGATGGCAATAGCTACCTCATCCAGGGATGGAGGATAGCTGAGGTGAGTCAGCTCTGGATGCTGAGGGACCTGCTGGGTAGTCAAGACATCCACATCGGTGTTTCGGTTGAGCAGTGAATGGTAGTGCTCTTTCCAGCGCTGAAGGAGGCCTTCATTGTCTTTATTTATGGAGTTACCGTCGGATGAGCGGAGGGGTGTTGCGCCACGAGTGATTGGATTCCATAATATGTTTTGGTGGAATTGAAAAATTTAGCACCTTGTGTTGGTCAGCAAATTTTTGAGTTTCACATGCTTTATTTTTAAGCCAGTAGTTCTTAGATTGCGAAGTTCTGCTGGGCTGCCACTTTCTTCTTGGGAGTATCAGCTTTGGTCTGAGATTGAGGATTGTTCTGCCAGTCAGTTAATGCAGCACGTTTATGATCGACGAGTACATTCCTTGCCGGGTCATTTTCATCAAACCAGTAGTGGTGTATTCTTTCGGTCTGTCTGCAGGCTTTTGTCATGACATTGTCGAGAATACCCCATTTGGCACTGGGACTTGGGTTGTTTATCAGCCGATGTTCGAGCTGCTTCGAAAGCATGTGCTACCGCTGGATCCTACAGACACTTAGTGTTAAAACCTATTCTGGAGGCTTCTTGCCTTTGCCATTTTAGGGCGACGTGAAGTGAAGACTTGGCTCTGATGAGCCGATGGTCAGTGTCGCAGTGGTTTGAGCCATGCATGGTTCGGGTGAAGAAGACATCTCGGCGATATCTTTCTCTGACAATGATGTAGTCAATGAGATGTCAGAGTTTGGATCGTGGGTGTTGCCACAAACCCTTGAACTTGTCAGCCTGCCTAACAACGTATTGGTGATAGTGAGGTTGTGTGCAGCACACTTGCTGAGAAGTGAAGCCGTTGGGATTACACTTGCCTAGTCTATTTCTCCCTATGGTTCCCTGCCAAATGTCAGCAAGGAGCACAACCTTATCTTCTCTGGGGATAGGGGTTAGCACTCTATCAAATTCGGCATAAAAGGCCTCCTTGACGTCATCCTTATGCACTGATGAAGAAAGCATGACGTGAGTGATTCAGTGGGACCTGTAGGGCCGTGAGGCGCCTTTGATCCCAATAAGCATTTCAGTTAGCCTATGCAGGATGCATTGGCGGGTGGCAAAGCCAACTCCATAAATGAGGTTTCTCCGCTGCAGGCTTACCCTTCCAGAAGAAGGTATAGCCAGACCCCCGTTCTGTGAGTCGACCTCATTCAGCTGGGACTCACTAATGGCTGCATGTCGATGTTATACCTAGCCAGCTCTTTTGCACAAAGGTGGTTCTTCTTTCAGGATGCTCATTTGTGCCAGTATCCAGAAGGGGCCTGACCTTCCATGCAGCGACCATAAGAGGTGGTTTAGTTTGTTTCTTATGATCTGTGACTATGATTGTGTTTTCGACTGCATAAGGATGACCTTACTGGATGCGGTTGCCCAGTCAGGTTGGTTTTTAGGCAGACAATGTTTAGGGCACCTTTTCTAGCCCCCTCCCCATGTGGGGTGAGCAAAGTGGCTCCTCGAAAGGACTGCTCAGTCGCACAGACAGCACCAGATTGCACTGCTGCCTAAATCCCAGTGCATAAACGACCATCTTATATGTGCCGCGCATTTGCACAGTTGTGACTAGAGACTCCCAGCAGTCATCTCTGCCTGTCCCCGTCGCCACTCGTCCATCGCCGTAGGACTTTTGGGGATATTGGGGTTTTGATGATGATTAGAGGTATGATGAGCTGGATGATGGCTGCGCATGAGTTGATTTATGTGGTGAGGCAGGAGCGCAGACTCCAACCACACCACACATCTTGGCTCTCCCTTTTCCTGATCCAGTGGTGCAAGTGTTGCAACGACTGGGGAGAGAGAGAGTGATACTGACTGCCGATAGCCCAGTTTGTTGGGTTTCGCCTTAGTAGTCTTTCCATCATGCATTTCCTTTGTCCGCCAGTGTAGCCGTTGGGTTCCTATGGTGGTCCCTTCTTCCGTCTGTACTGTCGTTGGGGTCTTCTTGGAGCTCTGAAAGCATTTCTGCCTGATGCGGGGCTCCACCGAAGATTTTTCGTTCGGGTTTACTCCTGTAGCTTTATACCTACCAAGGTTAATCCGCAAGGCAGTGGGGCAGTGGTTAGTAGGCTCCAGGACGTGTCCACATGCCAGTGGGCCTATGCGCCATCCCTCTGGAGCCCACTGCTACTCCTAGATCCCCTGCTGGTCTAGCCTGGGCCCACGAGGCACCCAGTTACCGTGTGTTGCTTCGAGGAGGCACAGCAGGAGTTTTGATGGTGAAGAGGCTGTGTACTGGCAGGGGAAGACTTACGCAAGTTGCTTCCCTGTTCGCCTCAAGGGCTAGCCAGCAGCGGTAGCAGAAAGCGAGAGAAAGCAAACACTACTTGCATCTTAACGCCTGGACAAACTAAAATTAAACGCTCACCCCCATTGACTTACCAATGAAACTGTTCAAGTTCTCCCGAGCTTTGCTAAACCCCCTGCTCCATCATCAATGCTTCTCTCAGTCAAGCCAGATGCCCAGCTGACTGGAAGATCTTTAGTATCACCAGTGCCCAAGTCAACCAGCCCACAATCCTAAACCACTACGACCTATTGCAATCACCCCAATACCCAGCCTAATTCTGAAAGTTTTGGTTTGACAGGGCTTATGCTGATACGGGAGTCGTAGACCCTAATTTGGCAACATGAAAACTTCCTCCACCACTCACTGTCTTGTCAGCTTTCTCGATTACATATACCGCCATCTCGAGAAACGAAAACGTCTGTAGCTGTCGCCTTCGTTGATTTCACTAAAGCGTTCGACCTAGTCGACCACAATATAATCATAAACAAAGCTTTTTGACTCGCTTGAGAAATCTCATCATGGCTACAAGACTTCCTCAGTGACCGACGCCAAGCTGTACGCTTCGAGGGCTGTCTCCACCTTCAGTCACTCACCTGCGTCCCCAAGGCACCAAGATGGGACCACTCTGCTTCCTTATGCTCATCAATGATGCCCTAAGAGAAACCCGTCGCTGAAATATGTCGACGACTCACCCATTGGGATCAGCGTCAACAATTCTGCTCCCAACTATACCGCCCTTCAGGATTTATTGAACAGTCTCCAAACTGGGCCACCATATGTCACCATCAACCATACCAAGACCATGGTTATGCACATCAACCTCTCCTCCGACATTGTCCCACCTCCTCCATTACCCTAGGTCCGAACACACTCCAGGTTGTAGATTCCACGAAGCCCTCGGCGTCACCATAGACAACAAACTAAATTGGAAAACCACACGTCAGTGAAGTTGTCAATCCTCCAGTTTCCGTCTCCACCTCCTCCGCTGATCAAGTCCCTGGAGTTCCCGCACACGAGCTCCTCAGTGTATATACAACATTCATACTTCCTAAGCTCACCTATGCCTCCCCCACTATTATCTTCAAATGCCACACAACGTAAACACCTAGAAAAAGTGCAAAAGAGGGTATGCAGATTTTCTTCCCTTCCTACACCACATATCAAGAAGGCTCAACACATTGACCCTTTCGACTCTCATTGACCATCACCACGGCCTCATCTGCAAATTTGGAAGAAGCTTACACTATCCCCGACACTGCCCCTACTACCACCTGAGATCCCCTGTCCGAGAATTGCTGTTCGACACCACAACCCATCCAGCCCATACGTGCACGAACTGACGCTATAAGAACAGCCCAGTCCATTGTAAAAATTATCAATAACATGTAATAAATCAGTATATACTCCCAGTAAACACTGCTCCCTACACTGTCACTATGTTGAAATGAACTGTAGTTTGAGCTGATCCCCATCTAAGTTACTATATGTCTTATTTGTGTCACTTATGTCACTTGTATATTATTTGTAATTCGTAACCCATTCCCCAAATATAACTGTATATTTTCAGCCTTCTGGCTGCCGCTCTTTCAATAAAACCGTTAATTATTATATATATTATTATTATAATGCTGCCACACTAGACGTATTACACCAAGATGTGTGCATGTGCGCACACACACACACACACACAAACACACACACACACACACACACACACACACACACACACACATACACACACACACGCACACACACACACACACACACACACACACACACACACACACACACACACACACACACACACACACACACACACACACACACACACTACCAGATACTACCAAATCCTTCCCTTTCACACCGTAATGAGTGTATTTCCACTCATGAATTATACCTCTGATCCTTCGAACCATTCTAAAGTGAGTCATTATAGAGGTAGAGGGAGCGTGTATGTTATAGTAGGTGGGTAAAGTCCCTGCTACCCATAGAGGGAAGTCAGGTCCTATAATCTATAGTGGGGAGACTCGACTATAAGCATAATGGGTACCTGTCTAGGTTGACCCCTTTCATACGAGATTCGCGGTGTGGAGGGGGATGCATGTGTTAGAGAGAGAGAGAGGGAGGTGGAGAGGGGTAGGGTGAGGGAGGGAGAGGTGAGGGTGAGGGGTCGGGGGTGAGGGGAAGGCAAGTGTGAGGGGTGAGGGGATAGGGTGGTGGGAGAGAGGCAGGTGTGAGGTGAGGGGGGGGTCGGGGGTGAGGAGGAGGTAGGGTGTGGAGGGGTGAGGGGGGTCGGGGGGAGGGGGGAGGTAGGTGTGGAGGGTGAGGTGTACGTGTTAGGAGGGAGAGAGGGTGAGGGGAGAGGGGTAGGGGTGAGGGCGAGTTGTGTGAGGGTGAGGGGGGTCGGGGTGAGGGGAAGGCAGGTGTGAGGGTGGTAGAGAGGTGAGAGGGAGGTAGGTGTGGAGGGTGAGGTTAGGGGGTGGGGAGAGGGGTGTGAGGGGTGAGGGGGTAGAGTAAGGGGGAGGTAGGTGAGGGGAGTGAGGGGGGGATAGGGGTGGGGAGAGTAGGCAGAGGGTCAGGAGGAGGAAGGAGGTGGGAGGGCGAGGGGGAGGCAGGAGTGAAGGGACAGGCAGGAGTGGAGGGGGGAGGCCGGAGTGGAGGGATGGCAGGAGGGAGGGAGGAGAGGCAGGAGTGGAGGGGGAGGCAGGAGTGGAGGGGAGGCAGTAGAGGGAGAGGCAGGAGGGAGGAGGAGGCAGGAGGGAGGGGAGGCAGGAGGGAGGGGAGGCAGGAGTGGAGGGATGGGCAGGAGTGGAGGAGAGGGCAGGGGAGGGGGGAGGCATGAGGAAGGGGCAGGCAGGAGGGAGGGGAGGCTGAGGAGGGATGGGCAGGAGCAGAGGGAGGCAGGAGTGGAGGGGAGCAGGAGTGATAGAGAGGCAGAGTGGGAGGGGAGGCAGTGGAGGGGAGGCAGGAGGAGGGGAGGCAGGGAGGGGAGGCAGGAGGAGGGGAGGCAGATGGAGGAGGCAGGAGCAGAGGAGGCAGGAGTGGAGGGGAGGCAGGAGGGAGAGAGAGGCAGGAGGAGGGGAGGCAGGAGGAGGGGAGGCAGGAGTGAGGGGGGAGGCAGGAGTGAGGGGAGGCAGGAGTGAGGGGAGGCAGGGAGTGAGGGGGAGGCAGTGGGGAGAGGCAGGAGTGAGGGGAGGCAGGAGTGGAGGGGGGAGAGGCAGGAGGAGGGAGAGGCAGAGTGGAGGGGGGAGGTGGGAGAGAGGGGGGAGGCAGAGGAGAGGGGGGAGGGAGTGGGAGGGGGAGGCAGGAGTAGAGGGAGAGGCAGGAGGGAGGGGGAGGCAGGAGGGAGGGGAGGCAGGAGAGAGGGGAGGCAGGAGTGGAGGAGGCAGGAGTGAAGGAGAGGCAGGAGGGAGGGGGAGGCAGAGGGAGGGGAGGCAGGAGTGGAGGAGAGGCAGGAGTGGAGGGGAGGCAGGAGTAGAGGAGGCAGGAGGAGGGGAGGCAGGTGGAGGGGAGGCAGGAGTGGAGGGGGAGGCAGGAGTGGAGGAGGCAGGGGAGGGAGGGGAGGCAGGTAGTGGAGGGGAGGCAGGAGTGGAGGGGGGCAGGAGGAGGGGGCAAGAGCGAGGGAGGCAGGAGTGAGGGGGAGGTAGGAGTGGAGGGGAGGCAGGAGGAGGGAGGCAGGAGTGAGAGGGGAGGCAGAAGCAGAGGGGAGGCAGGAGTAGAGGGAGAGGCAGGGAGAAGAGGGGAGGCAGGAGTAGAGGAGGCAGAGGGAGGGGAGGCAGGAGGGAGGGGAGGCAGAGGAGGAGGCAGGAGTGGAGGAGGAGGTCATGAGAGGTGGGGGCAGGCAGGACACAGGTTGGGGGTAGGCAGACACAGTGTGTAGGCAGTGACACAGTATGGTAGGCAGGACAAGGTTGGGGGTCGGTGACACAGGTGGGGGGTCGGCAGGACGGTGGGGGGTGCAGGCGGACAGGTGAGGGTAGGTGACACAGGTGGGGGGAGGCAGGACAGGTGAGGTGGCAGGACAGGTGGGGGCTTGGGACACAGGTGGGGTAGGCAGGACACAGGTGGGGTCGGCAGGACACAGGTGGGGGTAGGCAGGGCACAGGTGGGGGTCGGCAGGACACAGGTGGGGAGAAGGGACACAGGTGGGGCCACAGGACACAGGTGGGGGGTCGGCAGGTGGGGCGGACACAGGTGGGGTCGGTGGACACAGGTGGGGTCGGCAGGACACAGGTGGGGGTAGGCAGGACACAGGTGGGGGTCGGCAGGACACAGGTGGGGTAGGCAGGGCACAGGTGGGGTCAGGCAGGACACAGGTGGGGGTCGGCAGGGCAGGTGGGGGGTCGCAGGACACAGGTGGGGGTCGGCAGGACGCAGGTGGGGGTCGGCAGGACACAGGTGGGGGTCGGCAGGACGCAGGTGGGGCAGGACACAGGTGGGGGTAGGCAGGGCACAGGTGGGGGTCGGCAGGGCACAGGTGGGGGTTAGGCAGACACAGGTGGGGTCAGCAGGGCTCAGGTGGGGTCAGCAGGACACAGGTGGGGGTCGCAGACACAGGTGGGGGGTCGGCAGGGACAGGTGGGGTAGGCAGGACACAGGTGAGGGTCGGCAGGACACAGGTGAGGGTCGGCAGGACACAGGTGGGGGTAGGCAGGACACAGGTGGGGGTAGGCAGGGCACAGGTGGGGGTCGGCAGGACGCAGGTGGGGGCCGGCAGACGCAGGTGGGGGTCGGCAGGACACAGGTGGGGGTCGGCAGGGCACAGGTGGGGGTCGGCAGGACACAGGTGGGGGTGGCAGGCAGGTGGGGTCAGCAGGACACAGGTGGGGTCGGCAGGACGCAGGTGGGGGTCGGCAGGACACAGGTGGGGGTCGGCAGGGCACAGGTGGGTGTCAGCAGGACACAGGTGAGGGTCGGCAGACACAGGTGGGGGTCGCAGCAGGTGAGCGACCAGGTGGGGTGGCAGGACACAGGTGGGGGCTAGGCATGGGGGGACACAGGTGAGGGCCTGGCAGGACACAGGTGGGGCAGGACACAGGTGGGGGTCGGCAGGGCACAGGTGGGGGACACAGGTGGCCGGCAGGACACAGGTGGGGTCGGCAGGACAGGTGGGGGTCGGCAGGGACACAGGTGAGGGTCGGCAGGACACAGGTGAGGGTCGGCAGGACACAGGTGTAATGGCAGGACACAGGTGGGGGTAGGCAGGGCATAGGTGGGGTCAGACGACACAGGTGGGGGTCGGCAGGCACAGGTGGGGGGTCGGCAGACACAGGTGGGGGTCGGCAGGACGCAGGTGGGGGTCGGCAGGACACAGGTGGGGTCGGCAGACGCAGGTGGGGGTCACAGGACACAGGTGAGGGTGGTGCAGGGACACAGGTGGGGGGCAGGACACAGGTGGGGTAGGCAGGCACAGGTGGGGGTCGGCAGGACACAGTGTGGGGGACAGGACACAGGTGGGGGTCGAGACGGTGGGGCAGACAGGTGGGGAGGACACAGGGGGTAGGAACAGGTGGGGTAGGGCACAGGTGGGGGGATTGGGGGTAGGCAGGACACAGGTGGGGGTAGGCAGGACACAGGTGGGGTCGGCAGGGGTGGGGGCGGGACACAGGTGAGGGTAGCGGTGGGGCAGGACACAGGTGGGGGTAGGCAGGACACAGGTGGTGGGGGCAGGCAGGGCACAGGTGGGGTCGGCAGGACGTGGTGGCAGGACACAGGTGGGGTCGGCAGACGCAGGTAAGCAGGACACAGGTGAGGGTAGGTAGGACACAGGTGGGGGGTAGGCAGGACACAGGTGGGGTAGGCAGGACAGGTGGGGGGTCGGCAGGACAGGTGAGGGTAGGTAGGACACAGGTGGGGGTAGGCAGGACACAGGTGGGGGTCGGCAGGTGGGGGTCGGCAGACAATTGGGGTAGGCAAGACAAGGAAGGGCAGGACACAGGTGGGGTCCAGACAATTGGGGTAGGCAGGACACAGGTGGGGGGTAGGCAGGGCACAGGTGGGGGTCGGCAGGACGCAGGTGGGGGGTCGGCAGGACACAGGTGGGGGCCTGGCAGGACGCAGGTGGGGGTCAGCAGGACACAGGTGAGGGTAGGTGGGACACAGGTGGGGGCAGGCAGGACACAGGTGGGGGTAGGCAGGGCACAGGTGGGGTCGGCAGGACACAGGTGAGGGTAGGTAGGACACAGGTGGGGGGTAGGCAGGACACAGTGGGGGTCAGGACGCAGGTGGGGGAATGGCAGGACACAATTGGGGTAGGCAGACACAGGTGGGGGCAGGCAGGACACAGGTGGGGGTCCAGGCACAGGTGGGGGTAGGTAGGACAATTGGGGTGGCAGGACACAGGTGGGGGTAGGCAGGACACAGGTGGGTCGGCAGGCACAGGTGGGGTAGGCAGGGCACAGGGGGGGTAGGTAGGGCAGGTGGGGTAGGCAGGATACAAGTGGCAAGGCAGGACACAGGTCGGTAGGCAGGACACAAGTGGGGTCGGCAGGACGGTAGTGGCAGGACGCAGGTGGGGTCGGCAGGACACAGGTGGGGGTCGGCAGACACAGTGGGGGTCGGCAGGACACAATTGGGGGCAAGCAGGACACAGGTGGGGGTCGGCAGGACACAGGTGGGGTCGGCACGACACAGGTGGGGCCGGCAGGCACAAGTCGGGGGTAGGCAAGACAGGTGGGGGTAGGCAAGACACAGGTGGGGGTAGGTAGGACACAGGTGGGGGCCTGGCAGGACACAGGTGGGGGTCGGCAGGACACAGGTGAGGGTTTGGCAGGACACAAGTGGGCAGGCAGGACACAGGTGGGGTAGGTGACATAGGTCGTGATAGGCAGGACACCGGGGGTGGCAGGACACAGGTCGGTAGGCAGGACACAGGTGAGGGTAGGCAGGACACAATTGGGGGTAGACATAGGTCGTGATAGGCAGGACACGGGGGTAGACACAGGTCGGTAGGCAGGACACAGGTGGTGCAGGACATAAGTGGGGGGTAGGCAGGACACAGGTCGTGGTGACACAGGTGGGTGTGCAGGACATAAGTGGGGGTAGGCAGGACACAGGTGGGGTAGGCAGGACACAGGTCGTGGTAGGCAGGACACAGGTGGGTGTAGGCAGGACATAAGTGGGGGTAGGCAGGACACAGGTCGTGGTAGGCAGGACACAGGTGGGGGTGAGTAGGCAGGACAAGTGGGGTAGGCAGGACACAGGTAGGGGTAGACAGGACACAGGTGGGGGTAGGCAGGGCACAGGTGGGGGGTCGGCAGGACGGTGGGGGTCGGCAGGACACAGGTGAGGGCAGGACACAATTGGGGGTAGGCAGGACACAATTGGGGGTAGGCAGGACATAGGTCGATAGGCAGACAGGGGGGTAGGCAGACAGGTCGGTAGGCAGGACACAGGTGGGTGTAGGCGACATAAGTGGGGGTAGGCAGGACACAGGTCGTAGGCAGGACACAGGTGGGGTAGGCAAGGCACAGGTCTGGGTAGGCAGGCACAAGTGGGGGTAGTCAGGACACAGGTGGGGCTAGGGAAAACAGGTGGGGGTAGGCATGGCACAGGTGGGGGTAAGCAGGGCACAGGTGGGGTAAGCAGGCACAGGTGGGGGTAAGCAGGGCACGTGGGGGTAGGCAGGACAAGAGGGGTAGTGAGGACAGGTGGGGAGTAGGCAGGACACAGGTGGGGAAGCAGGACACAGATAACCAGTACTTACCAGGAGGGCAGCGAGCAGTGTGGAGAGCAGCAGGACCCGCCACACACACCTAAGGGAGACCAAAATACCTGTTAGTTCTGAACCTGATAACTGAGGCGCTGTCATCCACCCCCAACACTGCACTTCACTAGTATACTTCTTCATTTACCACAACGTTAAGATGGTGTTAAATGACCAGCTCCATATATGCTCACACTCGAACCTGGGACACGGTAGTAAGAGATACACACGTTACCACCGTACCAGCATGAAAGCCGGGCATCAGGGTGTTTACATCCCTAGAATTTTGCTGTTGTTGTTTTTAACTCTGATTCCTGAGTAACGCTGGTGATTCTGAAGCACTAACAGCAGATTGAAAACAAGTTAAATCTAAAGGCGATATAGTCGTACAAAGCCTCAACTTAATGTGAATTCTTTAACACAGCAATTGTGACCAAGTCTCAGGTTACTAATCTGACTTTCTGCCTCATTTACACACAATTGCAGGGTCTCAATTGTTTCACTTACTATCGACAACACAACATATATATATTGTTTCTCACTTTTGATCTTTATTTTTTTCTTTTAGTTCTTTATTATTATTATTATTGTTGTTATTATTATTATTATTATTATTATTATTATTTTTATTATTATTATTATTATTATTATTATTATTACATTGGCCCTGTTGGGTCAGTGACCTGTGCCAGGGTGGGCTAATCCCCCAAAAAAAATAAAGATCCTCGCCTTCCTCAAGCACTTCCCACACCACATCACTACAGTAATCCACTTTCTACAAATACCACACTTGTAGATCAATAACAATGGACATTATCTCTGCCGCAACCAACAGAGTGGAACCATCTGTTCATATGCGACTCATCCACACATATTGTGTACATAACACCACTTATACCTTCCTGGGGCGAAATTCCACTAAAACTGGCCATATGTACTGTAGATGATCTGTCTCTCTCTCTCTCTCTCATCACTACATCCTCCCGCCTGGCCTGGTCGGAACAATGATTATAACCCTAGCGCCCCCACCCCACAAAAAGGGACCCCCTAAACTCCAAAAGTCATTGGTGCCTTGACTCTACTATTGAACAGTGGTTCAGTCAAGTGATCAGTTAACTAACAGAAAGAGAGAACATCTGGCATTGCTCTATCTTCCTCGATTCAGTTATGCTGATATCTGTGTCAATGATCGTTACCTAACAAGGGCATCTCAGTAGTCTTCTTAAATGATTAAACCAACTCATCCTCCAGTTAATTGCTACTATAATAATAATAATAATAATAATAATAATAATAATAATAATAATAATAATAATAATAATAATAATATTAATAATAATAATAATAATAATAATAATAATAATAATAATAATAATAATAATAATAATAATAATACCAAGTTTTATCTCTCATATTCTTTAATTGTTGACAGAATAGCATATTTATTAACCTTGTTGTGCACTTAAATACGTTATTTGTTTAAGCACACTAATAACATTATAACAACACTATTCACTTTTACAAGAGTTCCGCCTTTATCCTCCTAAATATCCCCCACGTGTGAGTAATCCATTTTCTGTGCTAACTCTCCCAGGGGACACGTTAATAGATTTTGCGTTGTACATGAACCTTTCTTAATCTACGTTTAGTAGTCATGCCAAGTTTCGGGGTGATCGGTGGACCAACTCAGGTCAAGCATTAATAATAATAATAATAATAATAATAATAATAATAATAATAATAATAATAATAATAATAATAATAATAATAAAATAAGAATAATAATAATAATAATAATAATAATAATAATAATAAATTTTAACGCGTCCTGTACAGTACATACACGAGGACAGTAATTTAATTTCTTACAAAAATACTCCTGAACAGACATCTCAGTACAACAATTTTTTTCAGGTTCAGTTTACTACCTCAGGAGCCACACCGTACTGTATTATAACTAAACCTACTGAAGGTATATGAGTTCTCGCCACACCCTGCTACACTGTATGAGTCCTCGCCACACTCAACAAGTCGTCACCACACCTCGCCACACTATACAAGTCGTCGCCACACCTCGCCACACTATACAAGTCGTCACCACACCTCGCCACACTATACGTCGCCACACCTCGCCACACTATACAAGTTGTCGCCACACCTCGCCACACTATACGTCGCCACCACACCTCGCCACACTATACAAGACGTCGCCACCTCGCCACACTATACCGTCGCCACACCGCCACACTCCACGCCACACCCGCCACACTATACAAGTCGTCACCACAACTCGCCACACCCACAAGTCGTAGCCACACCTCGCCACACTCCACAAGTCGTCGCCACCCGCCACACTATACATGTCGTCGCCACACCTCCAGCGTTGTCGCCACACTTCGCCACACACAAACACAATTGTCACCACACCTCGCCACACGCCACAAGTCGTCGCCCACCTCGCCACACCCACAAGTCGTCGCCACACCTCGCCACACCATGTCGTCGCCACACCCGCAGTTGTCGCCACACCGCCCACAATACAAGTCGTCACCAAACCTCGCCACACCCACGTCGTCGCCACACCTCGCCACACTATACAAGTCGTTGCCACACTTGACCACACTATGCAAGTCCTCGCCACACCCACAAGTCGTCACCACACCTCCAAGTCGTCGCCACACCTCACGTCGTTGTCATACCACAAGTCGCCACACCGCCACACTATACAGTTGTCGCCACACCTCGCCACACCCACGTCGTCGCCACACTATACGTCGTCGCCACACCCGCCACAAGTCGTCGCCACACTTCACCACACTATGCAAGTCCGCCACACCTCGCCACACTATACAGGTCGTCGCCACAGCTCGCCACACTTGCAAGTCCTCGCCACACTGCACGTCGTCGCCACACCTCGCCATACTATTTGTCGTCGCCACACCTCACCACACTATACAAGTCGTTGCCACACCTCGCCACACTATACAAGTCGTCGCCACACTCCACAAGTCGTCGCCACACCTCGCCACACTGTACTTGTCGTCGCCACACCTCGTTGTTTATGGCCTCCATAAACAACCAGCCTCGCCTTTACAATAATGTCCACATAAACCAAACACCCGCAGCTACAGAGTATCCCTTGAGCCCCCTGAGGAGGCCTCCTGGGCCATAACTGAAGCCGTGGAGGTGGGCACGACTATGTCAGGAGGCCAGAAGGAGGTAAAGCCAAGGAAGGGGCAATAACGGGCTGCCATGACGGGACAAGAACGTGAGTTTTGTATCTATCTTGAGGGCAGGAATACGACTGGAGTAGTTGGACCATGGATGGGATAGAGTCATAAATGAGGACCATGGACGGTATATGACTCTGGGGTCCATTATGAAGGCAGGACGACGATTGGGGCCATGATGCAGATGAAAACCATGACCTCAGGGTCCTGTATCTTGTGGTGTAGAGCTAGAATTCGGGCCATGTTCTTTGCACCATGGAGGAAAGGGCCATGATCTTTGCACCATGGAGGAGAGGACCATGACTTTGGCTTGATTTAGCTGCCATAGAAGAAGGGGAAGAGAGGACGACTTTGCTAATCTCCTACAGTGAAACATATTCAAAAGACGTAACCACTAGGAGGTTCTCGAAGTACTCGGGTAAGGGCCATGACCTTTGGGGGTCCTCGGGTAAGGGCCATGACCTTTAGGGGGTACTCGGGTAAGGGCCATGACTGTGCAGTTCTGACAGTGGCCGAGGCCCTCTGGGTGGGCAGGCGTGATCCCACCCATCAGTATGCTAAGTCGGGACAGCCCACAATGGGATGAAGGTCCTTAAAAATTGTGTCACGACCTGAGCCATAAACACACTGGGAGGCGATAAATCATCTCTCTCTCAATTACTTCAATAATAATAATAATATAATAATTAACGGTTTATTGAAAATTATGCAGCCCGAAGGCTGAAAATAAATGACTTATTACATACATTGGTGGTTTAAAAGCCTTTATTAGAGAAAGGTAAAGGAAACATACAGTGAACATACAGATTAATGTAGGTGTTGAACAGCAAACTTGTAGTGTAGTAATCTCCCCCAGATGGTGTTAGAGGAACTCACGTGGTGTAGTAGCCCCCAGATGGTGTTAAGGAGGACCTGGCGTGGTGTAGTAATTACCTCACAGATGGTGTTATGAGGCCTCACGTGGTGTAGTAACCCTCACAGATGGTGTTATGAGGGGCACTGTGGTGTAGTAATTCCCTCAGATGGTGTTATGAGGGGCCTGATGGTGTAGTACCTCACAGATGGTGTTATGAGGACCTCACGTGGTGTAGTAATTCTCACAGATGGTGTGATGAGGACTTGGACGTGGGTAGTACTCACATAGTTATGAGGGACATGTGGGATACCCTCACAGATGGTAAGTAGGAGAGTTTGGTCTTAGGCCTTCCTATCGAAGACGGATTAACACATCGCTGGTTGTTGTTGGCTCACGGGCCGTTATCACTGGTACCTGGGACCTCACTGTGTGAAGGTTAACTTGGGTACGACTGTTACTGTTGAGTTGTTCTCACTGACTTAAGCACTGTTCACCACTGTTCACCTCTGTTTAACACTGGTTCCGTTCCTTTCCTAAATGAAATTGTAACTTCTGGCGAGAACTTGTTGATATTCCGGTGGGGAGGAGGGTTCAGGGAGGGGTGGTATGGGCCAACTTAACAGTTGACCTGGCTGCTCCGAGAGGAGCGCCAGGTACGTCTTGACCCTTCGGTGGTCATTACCCACATGAATCTGACCTACGTATATGTATGTATGTGTGTGTATGTGTATGTATGTATGTATGTATGTATGTGCATATATATGTATATGTATGTATATGTATATATGTATGTGTATATGTATATATGTATGTGTATATAGATGTGTATGTGTGTGTGTATAATCTGTATATGTATGTATATGTACTGTCAATGAATATGATGCATCTCTTTGTGTACGAACCTCTGTCCTGCATGGCAGTGAACAGTGACATTACCCACATGAATCTGACCTCTATACATATATAGCTGTTAATGAATATGATGTATTTCTTTGTGTATGAACCTCTGTCTTGCGTGGCAGTGAGAAGTGATACCACCCTCAGTGTCAAGACCTGACTGAATTACTCACAATAGGCAAACTGTACTACAATCTTTGTCAATAAATTTGTTAAACTAAAAAAAAATCCTCTTTCTCACCTTCTCTACCGTCTCCCCACCCTCCCTCCATCCCTCTCACTTCCATATTTTACTCTCTATCTCACTCTTCCTCTCTTTCATCTTTCTTAAAGGGGGAAGTGGCAGGGATTGGTGGTGATCAGAGGGGGAAGTGGCAGGGATTGGTGGTGATCAGAGGGGGAAGTGGCACGGATTGGTGGTGATCAGAGGTGGAAGTGGCAGGGATTGGTGGTGATCAGAGGTGGAAGTGGCAGGGATTGGTGGTGATCAGAGGTGGAAGTGGCAGGGATTGGTGGTGATCAGAGGTGGAAGTGGCAGGGATTGGTGGTGATCAGAGGTGGAAATGGAGGAGTGACTTCTTTCACTCCTTCTCTCACTGATTTAACGGTCCTTTTATTTCATTATTATTATTATTATTATTATTATTATTATTATTATTATTATTATTATTATTATTATTATTATTATTATTATTATTATTATTATTTTCGATCAATGTATATATCCCATCCTTTACTCAGCTTAACGTAAAGTTTTCCTACCCTAAGTCTGTTTCCTCTCACACCAATACTGATTCTAAATCTATCTCAACTTAGGTCAGCTTAATCACAGCTTATCCCAGATCTATCCTCGCCTAGACAAATCTCTGTTCTATCTTACCTTGAATTGAATTGAAACAGTTTATTTAGCCAGAAAAAACACAGATACAGGGTGGATAATAATAACAATATTAACATGGCTGAGCCAGTTGAGAACCTGAGCTCTCTTGTGTCTTATCCCCACACTTACCCCACACGAGAACTTGTCCTGCCTAAAATAACAGAGGAGGTGAACACTGGCTGGCCTTCTTCACACACCAGGTACTGTACTGTACGTGCCTCCCCGGGCCAATATTATGCTTCCTCATGTCTGCCAGAAACACTACCACTCGTCCCAGTGTTCTCCCTCAGTTTGCCTCTACCCTCTGCTGTCTCTTCTTACTTCATAACACAATGTTTACCCATTGACACTATGTAACTATCACATAGCTCTCTCTTCTTTCATTCCTCCTTTCTCTCTTTTTCTCGAGATTTTCTTCGTCGTTTTTCTTTCACTCTTCCACCTTTCTTATTCTACCCAGGGAGAAAAAACTCGGCCCTATATGCCTAAGGTGACAGTTTCTCTGAGGTGACTGACTCAGGTTAAGAAAAAAACGCATCGACGTGAGGGTTTACAGTAGGTCTGTAAAATCTTACTTTCTAATGACAGTCGACCCTCTTGTTGGACGAGTCGCCAGAACTACGCTACTCAAGACTTTGACCGGGAGACAAGAGCGCTGATGTGGGCAAGTGGATCAGCGGCACCTAGGCAAGGTAGAGTATGGCTAGGTGGGAGGGAGGACAAGTGGGTCGGTGGGCAAGTGGGTCGGTGTGCAGGTGGGTCGGGGTACTGGAGGTGGGTTATAGGGGTACGTGTGGCCTGACCGGTGGTAAGAAAGAGAATATATGAAAATAATAACAAACCATCACAAAGACCGTGTGTGCCACACTGCCACCTCCACGACACTCATCTACCACATTATTGCCTCCTCTCCACCCCCAGTGGCGGGAAGGAGGGAGGCAGCAGGTGGCAGGAAGCAGGGCCTACAGTACCATCTGGCAGGTGGGTGGGTGAGCCTGCTGCCCGCCCGCCACCCACCACAACAAGCACCCTCAGTGCAGCCCTAACACCAGTTTGTTTATCCTTCTCATTGCTTCCTCTTGAACAGTACAAACCTCAGTATATGCAAGGCATGTGCCTGCCCAGTGGTGTTACAGCCACCTGGTTCCGGCTCACGCACCATTAAGACGCTGGCTGCTGCTGACGACGACGACAAGGGTGGGTCCTCACTCTCGACGATGAAACAAGATAGACAACGACTAAGGCAACATATCACACCAAGTAAATCGTCAGATTACTGTATCGTCCAGGCTTTTAATTCTTGCCATATGATTTAGTGTCTAAAAGCATCAAGTCACTCAAAGTCTAAACTACATTTCTTTACAATCAGTTGATATTTTTCTTACCATTATTCATCTGAACCATCAACAGCTGTTTCATCTCAACACCAAAATGGTATATAAACAAAAGTTCCCTCATCAAAGGTTAAGTAAAGTGTACCCGGGTTGGCAATGTTTATATCCAGCTCCATCAACAACACTGTAAACAAGCGCTTTAAGAGTTCAAGGTCGCTAGTGTTGGGTGCACACGTGGACGGTCGACCCTATTTTTCAATACTTTGCATGTGTTGTGTTTTCCCTTCCTCACTAGAGGCGTGGGGACACTGCTGCTGTACTGTACCCGGCCAGCTTGGGCTACGACACAACATGGATGACGAAATGACATCAAACTTGTCCCGAGTCTACCATTCTTAGAAGCTCTCCCTTAGATCTTCTGGCCACTATACCCTCCTAACCACTACACCCTAATAGCCACTACACCCTCCTGGCCACTACACCCTCCTGACCACTACACCCTCCTGACCACTACACCCTCCTGGCCACTATACCCTCCTGGCCACTACACCCTCCTTATCACTACACCTCTTGACCACTACACCCTCCTGACCACTACACCTCCTGACCACTACACCCGCCTGACACTACACCCTCCTGACCACTACACCCTCCTGGGCCTCCTGACCACTACACCCGCCTGACCACTACACCTCCTGACCACTACACCCTCCTGACCACTACACCTGACCACTACACCACTACACCCTCCTGGCCACTATACCCTCCTGACCACTACACCCGCCTGACCACTACACCCTCCTGACCACTACACCCGCCTCCTGACCAGAACACCTGCCTGACCACTACACCCCTGACCATTACACCTACTACACCCTCCTGACCACTAATAGCCACTATACCCGCCTGACCACTACACCCGCCTACTACACCCTCCCACCACACCCCTCCTGACCACTACACCCTCCTGACCACTGACCACTGCACCTGCCTGACCACTACACCCGGACCACACCCTCCTGGCCACCACCTCATACACTCTCCTGGCCACTATACCTTCCTTGTCACTACACCCTCTGATCACTACACCCTCCTGACCACTACACACACCACTACACCCTCCTGAAGACTACACCCTCCGGCCACTATACCCTCCTGGCCACTACAACCTCCTGACCACTACACCCTCCTGGCCACTCCTGACCACTACACCATCCTGACCACTACACCATCCTGATCACTACACCTCCTACCACTACACCCTCCTCCCACTACACCTCCTGATCACTACACCTCCTGGCCACACCCCTCCTGACCCTCCTGCCACTACACCCTCCTGACCACTACACCTCCTGGCCTACTCGATACATCTCCTGGCCACTACACCCCCACCACTACACCTCCTGACCACTACACCCTCCGGATGCCACACCCTCCTGACTACACTGTGACTACACCATCCTGGTCACTACCACCACTACACCATCCTGATCACTACACCCTCCTGACCACTACACCCTCCTGAAGACTACACCCTCCTGGCCACTATACCCTCCTGGCCACTACAACCTCCTGACCACTACACCCTCCTGGTCATTACACCCTCCTGACCACTACACCATCCTGACCACTACACCATCCTGATCACTACACCTCCCTAACCACTACACCTCCTGACCACTACACCCCTCCTGACCACAACACCCTCCTGACCACACCCCTCATGATCACTACACCCTCCTGACCACTATACCTCCTGATCACTACACCTCCTGACCACTACACCCTCCTGGCCACTACACCCACCTGACCACTACATCCTCCTACTACACCCTCCTGGCCACTACACTCCCACTATACCCTCCTGACCACAACACTCTCCTGACCACTACACTCCTGACCACTACACCCTCCTGATCACTACACCCTCCTGACCACTACACCCTCCTGGCCACTACACCCTCCTGACCACTACACCCTCCTGGCCACTACACCCTCCCGATCACTACACCTTCCTGGCCACTACACCCTCCTGGCCACTACACCCTCCCGATCACTACACCTTCCTGGCCACTACACCCTCCTGGCCATTACACCCTCCTGATCACTACACGCTCCTGATCACTACAACCTCCTGATCACTAAACGTTCCTGGCCACCACACCCTCCTGGCCACTACACCTCCTGATCACTACATCTTCCTGGCCACTACACCTCCTGACCACTACACCCTCCTGGCCACTACACCTCCTGATCACTGGCCACCTTCCTGGCCATCACACCTCCTGGCTGGTCACACCCTCCTGATCACCACACGCCCTGATCACCACACACCTCCTGATCACTAAACCTTCCTGGCCACTACACCCTCCTCGCCACTCACACCCTCCCTGACTGGCTCACACCTTCCTGGCCACTCACACCCTCCTGACCACCACACCCTCCTGACCACACACCTGCCTGACCACTACACCTCCTGGCCACTCACACCTCCTGGCCACTTACCTCCTGACCACTACACCCGCCTGACCACTACACCTCCTGACCACTACACCTCCTGACCACTACACCTCCTGGCCACTTTACCCTCCTGACCACTACACCATCCTGGCCACTACACCCTCCTGACCACTACACACACCCTCCTGGCCACTTTACCCTCCTGGCCACCACACACCTCCTGGCCACTACACCCTCCTGACCAACAAGCACCTCCTGGCTACTATACCCTCCTGGCCACTACACCTCCTGATCACTACAATTCTTTTGACCACTACACCTCCTGACCACCACACCTCCTGACCACTACACCCCTCCTGATCATTACAATCTCCTGACCACTACACCTCCTGACTCACTAAGCACCTCCTGATCACTCACTCACTACCCTCCTGATCACTACACCCTCCTGATCACTACACCCTTCTTATCACTACACCCTCCTGACCACTACACCCACTTCACCACAGACCTAACACCTCTAAAGTTACTCTTGTTAGTGTTATCCTTTTCATATTACAAACTATAATCTCATTCAGAAATATTATAATTACGCATAAAGTTAAATAATACAAACCAGGTATAATAAAACTCTGCATATAGTCATCGCAAAACATCGCAAGACTGATGAGGAGAAACACACAACGTCTGTACAGTACTCGGCCACCTCAGAATACATTGGTCTACCCTGCAATGGTACCCCCCCCCCCAAGCCACCGTTTTTTATCATACAGAACAGTTCCCCACCAAAAATGATTTATAGTCACGCTCTTGTTACTCCAATGTTAATCATACATAGAATATCTTGTTACGCTATTGTTTATGGGTAGAACAAAAATAAACGCCACAGGGGATTATTTTATAAGTTATTAATTTGTTTTTGCCTTCAGTAACAAAACACACACACACACACACACACACACACACACACAGGAGAGAGAGATACTAATATCAGGGGGGTCATTTGGGGGGCTGGGGGGCACTCGCCTCCCCAAGGACTGTCTTGCTCTCCAAGGAAAATTTTAATTATATCCCTTTTTCTTATATGTAGACGAATTTCGGTTTGGTGAGAACATCACAATGGTATTTTTACTATACAGTACATTATTAAACAAAATGATAAGTATTCATCTATTTTCATCGTTCCCATTGCCTATCATTTATAAGCTGAATAGCAGCAAGGAAGTAAGTCATATTGCTAGCAGCCACACGGTCCACACCGGGCAGATGCAAATTGAAAATATAAAACGTGTTGGAACGTGTTCCGTCTGTTACAGCACCACCCGGCAGCAGGATTTTAACCCCTACTCTTTACATGTAATGGTGTTCCCCCCCCTAAGCAAAGTCTGAAATGACGCCCCTGGGTACTATATATTAAACACTTAACACTAAGATGTCCTACGATCTCCTTAACATCCCAGGGACTCAAGTTCATTAACTAAACATTAACATTCTCACATTATCCTAAACATTAACATTCTCACGTTAGCCTGAACATCAAAATTATAAAGACTTTAAAACAGTTCTGGACACTTGGTTGGGCTCCCTTGGTTGTGTGGCGGTCAAACTCTTCAATCAGACTTAGTAAAGAATTCAAACCCAAGATAGGAAAGTAACTCCTCAAATCTCCTTAATAAATTCATAAAGGTCCCTATCCTAACCTAACCTAACCTAACCTAACCAGATGAGTGTCTTTTGATTAAAACTTGTGTCCTAAATTAAGTGGCAACACAAACGATGTTTTTTTTCTCACAACTAGGAGCCTAGCATGACGGCCCTGAATCACCCAACAACCCCCCTCTCAAGAATGGGGGCCCTGACTCACCCAACAACTCCCCCTCTCAAGTATGGGGGCCCTGACTCACCCAACAACTCCCTCTCTCAAGTATGGGGGCCCTGACTCACCCAACAACTCCCCCTCTCAAGTATGGGGGCCCTGACTCACCCAACAACTCCTCTCAAGAATGGGGCCCTGACTCACCCAACAACTCCCTCTCAAGCATGGGGGCCCTGACTCACTCCAACAACTCCTCTCAAGTATGGGGGCCCTGACTCATCCAACAACCCTCTCAAGTATGGGGGTCTCTGACTCACCCAACAACTCCCCTCTCAAGTATGGGGGCCCTGACTCACCCAACAACTCCTCTCTCAAGCCTGACTCACCCAACAACTCCTCTCTCAAGCATGGGGCCCTGACTCACCCAACAACCCCTCTCAAGCATGGGGCCCTGACTCACCCAACAACTCCCTCTCAAGCATGGGGGGCCCTGACTCACCCAACAACTCTCAAGGGGCCCTGACTCACCCAACAACTCCCCCTCTCAAGTATGGGGGCCCTGACTCACCCAACAACTCCCCCTCTCAAGTATGGGGGCCCTGACTCACCCAACAACTCCCCCTCTCAAGTATGGGGGCCCTGACTCACCCAACTACCCCGTGTCTCTGTCCTCTCATAAACTTTACATTGTATATTTTAAAAGTATCTTGGCCCGGAGGCTGAACTTTTCCTGCACTAAATCATTCCATAACTGATCGAGGAAAACCTATCTAGTTATGGTATAGTCTCAGTGTCTTTTCTCCACCATTTCCGCTTTGTGTTTGGTGCAGTAGCTGATATCTGCCAGGTAGGTTAGGTTAGGTTAGGTTTTGTTAGGTTAGATTAGGTTACTCAAGGTGAAATAAGCTGGGGTGTCTAACATTCACGTGATTCTAACAGCCCATTACAACTTCCTTGACACTTAATTCAGCATTATGGTTTTATTCAGTATAATAAATCAATAATTATATATGGACCTTATCGGGAGTAACCACAATTAGCAATCAAATCACAAACATCTGAAGCAATAATAATAAAAACAAAAACATCCACAGTAATACAACTTATAATACCAACTACAATATCTAATTATACTTCCAAGACTTATGTAGTAATTATACCTAGAGACCCTATTTTGAGTATACAGGACTACCACTACCAATCTACATAATCTACATAAAAACAGTTCCACATTGACTACACTGGGAGGACTTACTGTAGATTCATGTATACTAATCACTCGAGCATCTCACCACAAATATAGAGGTATTCATTTATTCATTACACCTTAACACCGCCAGTCCGCCCCTGCTACGGTAGGCTGCCGACGAGAGCCCAAGGATACCCAAGGACTCGCGGCGTAGAGTTGAGGAAGATTAGGAACCTCTTGTTATTTCACATCATGATTAAAACCGTAGAGTTCTGGATAAAAGTGAGATGACGTCCTAACCTAACCTAACCTAACCTAACCAAATTAAAACTAAGAGCCATTATAATGCGATTCAATAGAAGTGGACCCATGAGAAGTGAACTAAATAACTTGTACTGGCTCTGCAATCATTATATGCTAGATCAGGTTGAAGGTTCTATTAGGAGCTGAACCCCTTTATAATGAGTTACCGAGAGTGTTACAGCATCACACACACACACACACACACACACACACACACACACACACACACACACACACACACACACACACACACACACACACACACACACACACACACACACACACACACACACACACACACACACACACACACACACACACAGACACACACACACACACACACACACACACACACACACACACATACACACACACACACACACACACACACACATACACACACACACACACACACACAGAAGGTACAGAAGAGGTCCTGAAGAATCATGCTCGGCACACCCTGGAAATGCCATTCTTCAGTGAAACTGTTTTTTGTTAATACTTTCAAACTCTCATACCTTTAGCGGTTATTAGGATCACCTGAAGATTAGCCACCCCAGCTTATTTCAACCTGAAGCTTAGTCACCCAGCTTATTTCACCTGAAGATTAGTCACCCCAGCTTATTTCACCTGAAGATTAGTCACCCCCGCTTATTTCACATGATAACTAATTACCCTAATCTCACCTAACCTAATATAGCGTAACCTAATATAACCTAACCTAACCTAATCTAAGGAAACCTAAACCCCAGGTAGAGTTAGGGTGTTTAATCATCAGGTGATTAATAAGCTTAGGGGATAATCTTCAGCTGGTCTGGATATTCAACTATAACAGGTATGATCTAAGCCATGAGTCTATCCGCCAATCAGTGTCCCGAACCATGAGTAGATCTACCAATCGGTGTTCCGAACCATGAGTCCATCCACCAATCAGTGCTCCTATAGCGAGCTACTTAAAGACTCGCAATGACGTCAACATCTGTCACAGTATGGAGAGTGTCCAAGCAGACAAGGTAACAGTATGGAGGGTGTCCGAGCAGACAAGGTCACAGTATGGAGGGTGTCCGAGCAGACAAGGTCACAGTATGGAGGGTGTCCAAGCAGACACGGTCACAGTATGGAGGGTGTCCGAGCAGACAAGGTCACAGTATGGAGGGTGTCCAAGCAGACACGGTCACAGTATGGAGGGTGTCCAAGCAGACAAGGTCACAGTATGGAGGGTGTCCAAGCAGACACGGTCACAGTATGGAGGGTGTCCAAGCAGACAGTCAGCATGGAGGGTGTCCAAGCAGACAAGGTCACAGTATGGAGGGTGTCCGGCAGACAAGGTCACAGTATGGAGGGTGTCCGAGCAGACACGGTCACAGTATGGGATCACGGTCACAGTATGGAGGGTGTCCACAGACAAGGTCACAGTATGGAGGGTGTCCAAGCAGACAAGGTCACAGTATGGAGGGTGTCCCAGACAGCAGACAGGACAAGGTCACAGCAGTGTGGAGGGTGTCCAAGCAGACAAGGTCACAGCAGGGTGTCCACAGACACGGTCATAGATCGGGTGTCCAAGCAGACAAGGTCACAGCATCGAAGAAGTCCAAGCAGACAAGGTCACAGTATGAAGGGTGTCCAAGCAGACAAGGTCACAGCATGGAGGGTGTCCACAGACAACAGTAGTGTTGAGGGTGTCCCACAGACAAGGTCACAGCATGGTCACAGGAGGGTGTCCAAACAGACAAGGTCACAGGTGGAGAGTGTCCAAGCAGACAAGGTCACAGTATCGAGAGTACCCAAGCAAACAAGGTCACAGTATCGAGGCTACAGACAAGGTCACAGCATCGAGGGTCCAAGCAGACAACATATTATCGAGGGTGTATTTGAGGTCACAGTATCGAGGGTGTCCAAGCAGACAAGGTCACAGTATCGAGGGTCCAAACAGACAAGGTCACAGTATGGAGGGTGTCCAAACAGACAAGGTCACAGTATGGAGAGTGTCCAAGCAGACAAGGTCACAGTATCGAGAGTACCCAAGCAAACAAGGTCACAGTATCGAGGCTACCCAAGCAGACAAGGTCACAGTATCGAGGGTACCCAAGCAGACAAGGTCACATTATCGAGGGTGTCCAAGCAGACAAGGTCACAGTATCGAGAGTACCCAAGCAAACAAGGTCACAGTATCGAGGGTGTCCAAGCAGACAAGGTCACAGTATCGAGGGTACCCAAGCAGACAAGGTCACAGTATCGAGGGTACCCAAGCAGACAAGGTCACAGTATCGAGGGCACTGAGACAAGGAGGGTCACACACATACTAAGTGGAGCACAACCTTCACCCTCCACACTCTGTACTTAACGCTACTCAACATATTTCCACATTGTGTTGCTCCATTTTATGACTATCAGCCGCTTATGACACACGTCCACCTCATAATGAATACTGCGTTAGTGTTCTTTACCCCGTAATCAGACACGTATGGAAATGAACGTCAGACGAACGTTCGCCCACTTTAGACCTCCAGTGGCAATCTTTTAGGATTTGAACGATAAAATTCCAGGGGTGTTTACACTGAGGGGAAGATTTGCCAAGAACATCCTTCATTAGCGGCGTGAGGAGGAAGACAGCCCCTTCGTGAGCATCAGCAACACGTCCTGGTCGCCTCCTCGTCTCCCCACAAACCACAACAACAAGCGGGCTGTTATTAACCAATGGACGACGTCAGTTTTATGCTCTCACGCTTATTATAATTAGTAGTGCACAATTAACGCACTTAACAAGCCCCAACTATCACATAAATTGAAGGATGGTGTATTGTAATTGGGTGATGGATCGATCTACTGCGCTACCACGATGAGAAAATTGAACTTGTTAAGTCTAGCAGCTTCAAGAGTAAAGAACTTTGATTTTTCCAAAGGTTATGCCGAGTTGTGTGTCCAGGACGATACACACTCACGGGTACAACGTCAGTTCACAACTTTCAGAGCTTAATTACTGTCTCTCATCTACTGTATACTCCTCTCCCACTTAAGTGTGAGCTGGAAGAAAGGTACACGTGACAAGCACTTGAACTAATTCACAGGTATCAAGAATGTTTAGCATTCACACTGGTCCCCAGACCCTCGGAATACTTCATTGTCCATACTAAGTCCAGTCCTCTAGTCCATTCACAAACAGTACAGTAATAGTAGTAAGTAATTTTACAAGGTAATCCATAACTGCTTATATATTATAATAATATAATCTACAATTACGAGAATATTATAATAAGGTAATCCGTAATGGTTATACTGTACTGTGGAGAAAAGTACTGTTGTGAAGTTAGATCTTGTACCAATATTGTCAAAACCCCGCGACAATATAAAGGAACTGTGAGGAGGATGGCTCAGAGACACTAGTGGTGCCCCACACTACAACACAACATTTTCTCAGTTGACAAAATACACACAGACAATGTTAATAACTATGGTGCCAGTATGTAGACCGGGCCGGGATGCTAACTTGGCCTATCACCATAATGCACTATACACAGCAGAATCAATGCACTACCATACACCTCACTATACTTAATACAACACCATACATGTTTTCATAGTACTCTTATACAACTCACGGAACTCGTAACTCCTATATCACAACACCTACACTACATTATCTCAACTACACCCACCTCATGCTGGAGTCAGAAACGAGCGAATCGGTGGCACCCATCCCCATCAGCACCCGTGGTCTTGCCGTCACTCCGACAAACAGACTAACGCTTCTTCACCATCCTCCCACCCTCCCTCTCTCTCTCTCTCCATGCTCCTAGTACCACGGTGACGTCATAACTCCTCCCCATCTCCCGGTGACGTCATACAGAATATCCCCAATGACGTCACTATTCTAAACGCAAACTATGTCCTGATGTTCTTTTTTTTGTATGCAGCGTTCCATAGTGTACCCGACACGACGCAACACCCGAGCCTGAGACAACACCTCCAGTTACACTCTTATTGCAACTGTTTTTACTGGTGGTAGGGAAGAGGGGAGGTTTTTGGCGAAGGAGGAGAGGGGGGAGGCGGCGAGGACGGGGAGAGGGAGGCAAGGAGGGGGAGGCGAGCAGGGGAGAGGGAGGCGAGCAGGGGAGAGGGAGGCGAGGATGGAGAGGGAGGCGGGAGAGGGGGGAGAGGAGAGGAGGCGAGGGAAAAGGGAGGCAAGGAGGAGGAAATGAGGGGGAGAGGGAGGAAAGGAGGGGGGGAGGAAGGCGAGGAGGAGAGGGAGGCTATGAGGGGGGAGGGGGAGGCGATGAGAGGGGATGGGGAGGATTCTGACGGGAAGAGGAAAGCGAGGGGAGAGGAGGGCGAGGTTTTAGGAGAAGGGGGAAGGAAGGAGGTGCGAGTGTGTAATAATAATAATAATAATAATAATAATAATAATAATAATAATAATAATAATAATAATAATAAACGGTTTATTAATAGAGTTGCAGCCGGTGGCTGAAAATATACAGATTTACAATAGATTTAGACATAATGATATAATATGCATTGAATACATTTACAGGGCTGTGCAGTACATAAATCAGGAGTTGTTTATTATTTTGTGTGTGTGTGTGTGTGTGTGTGTGTGTGTGTGTGTGTGTGTGTGTGTGTGTGTGTGTGTGATGGGAATATGCACATGAAAGATAAGCTCGGGATAATGTGACAGTAGTGTAAGAGACGAAATGATGGTGAGGAAGGTTGGCATTACGTGATAAGACAGTGAAGACGGGAGGAGCCAAATTAGTAGAATTGAATTGTTTGAATTGTAACAGTTTATTTAGCCAGAAAAATACAGACACAGAGTGGATAATAATAACAATATTAACATGGCTGAGCCAGTTGAGAACCTGAGCTCTCTTTGAGGCACCTGATATATACTATACACTTATCTCAAGGAAGTATTATGTAACATGTAGTATCATCTGGAATAGTACTATAGCATGGTAGTAATAAGTACATCTCATAATGTTACCACGGTTGGGCATGAGGTTAGACGACGACGACGAAGGAGGAGGATAGGAAAGTGAAGGAGGGGCCGGGAAGGTCACTGACAGATAAGGATCTCACAGGACAGGGCGGTGGGTGCAAGGTTAGTGACGTCATGGCCTGGGAGGGAGGGGACTGTATGCTACTGATGACATCGTGTTACGTCTTCCGACCCGACCTCATAGTGGCATCTCCCAGCTGGCAGGTTTTTGTGGCACCCTGAACACACACACACACACACACACACACACACACACACACACACACACCTCAGTGCTTACTCAACATTCATACTTCCCAAGCTCACCTATGCCTCCCCCACCTGGTCTTCCTCCCTAAATGCCACACAACGTAAACATCTAGAAAAAGTGCAAAAGAGGATATGCAAGATTATTCTCTCCCTTTCCTACTCCACATATCAAGAAGCTCTCAACACACTGACCCTCTCGGCTCTCACTGACCATCACCACGACCTTTTCTGCAAATTTGGTGAGAAGCTTCTGCACCATCCTCGACACCGGCTCCTGCTTCCACCAGAGATCCCTCGTCCGCTAATTGCTGTTCGACACCACAACCGCATTAAGCCCATACGAGCACGAACTGGTCGCTATAAGAACAGCCCAGTCCCAACCATTGTAAAAACTATCAACAACTCGTAGTCAATCAGTGTATTCACTCCCATTCAATCTTACCTTTTTGCGCTGTTATCACTTATGTTACTTGTATATTATTTGTCAATCAAGTGATCCATTCCCCAATTATGTAATGTATATTTTCAGCCTTCCGGCTGCCATGTTCTTTCAATAAACCGTTAATAATAATAATAATAATAATAATATTAATAATAATAATAATAATAATAATAATAATAATAATAATAATAATGATAATAATAATAATAATAATAATAATAATAATAATAATAATAATAATATTAATAATAATAATAATGATAATAATAATAATAGAAGTAATAATAATAATTATAATAATAATAATAATAATAATAATAATAATAATAATAATAATTATTATTATTATTATTATTAATATTATTATTATTACACAAACACACACACGCGCGCGCGCGCACACACACACACGTCACCATGAAGAATATACCAACACGTCATCACACACACACACGTACACCTCCAAAAAACTTTATATAAATATATCCAAAACGGCGCCCCTCCCTCCCTCCCACACACAACTATATCAAGCCTCTCTGACCTCGTACTGATAGCTACAACAACACCACCATTATAATATTCAACAACAGTTCGTAGTTGTGTTATTGTTCACTCCTTGTTCTCTTCTCTGTACTGTAGCTACTGTACTGTATACTGAAACCTTTGTTAAACGACCCTCTTCCCAAAGTCACTACATGTTTTATATTGTTTTTGATTTCCAGTTGTATTTTTCAATACACATACATTTACACACACACACACACACACACAAAACGTTGAACCATATTTCCTGTTTAGCTAAAACACTACAAGGTATTTTTACGGGATAATTATGAGTCTACACGAATTTATAAAAAAATGCAACTAGTTTGAGCTGCCTTCATCAGTGACTATACTGTAGAAGCTGCCTTCATCAGTGACTATAGAAGCTGCCTTCATCCCTGACTATAAGGAAGCTGCCTTTATTAGTGACTATAGAAGCTGCCTTCATTAGTGACTATAAGGAAGCTGCCTTCATCAGTGACTATAGAAGCTGGCTTCATCAGTAACTATAGAAGCTGCATTTATTAGTGACTATAGAAGCTGCCTTCATCAGTGACTATAAGGAAGCTGCCTTCATCAGTGACTATAGAAGCTGCCTTCATCAGACTGTCCTCAGGCTTATATGTTATGAGACACCCTGTATGTCTGATCACATATGGATAAAACAATATGTAACAAGTTGTAATATGAAGCGTCTTAAAGGAGTCAGGCATAATAATATAAAACAAGTCATTTATAGGAGTGAAACTTTAGAAACATGACATATATCACCTCTCAGTTCCTCCTTATGGTGAAGCTATCTTAAGTAATCATCAGGGTCTTGACTCTTGAATGTAAATGTTGTTTTTAAGAACAAGTGAACAAGTGTACAGTTATAATGTTCTTAATAAAATATTCTCTGAGGGACGGAGATGGACGATGTTTATCTTGTTAACATTGTCTAGTGTTGCCTTTAGTAAAATGAACCACGTGAATATTAGCAACCTAGCTTATCTCACCTTAAGAATAAACATCTTAACGCTAACTTAACTTAACTTAACACTAACCTAACTGCAACCTAATCTATTAACCTAATCACCCAGGTAACGTTGAAGTGTTTGATCATCAAGTGAATATTAACCTGGCCCAGATAAGAGAGATCAATTAAATACAATTAATTAGTGGAAAGGTTGGGCTAATGACCTGAGGTTTTGACCTTTTCATACCTGAGTTACTTTGTCAGGAAAGGTCCACCACTTGTCTCTATACCCTCCTGTGTTCTGTCGGATAACTTGAAGAATAGGTTAGGTTAGGGTGGTTAATCTTAAGGTGAAATAGGTTAGGTTAGGTTAGCGTTAAGGTGGTTAATCTTACGGTGAAACAGGCCCTGGTGTCTAATTTCCATGTGATCGTAAACTTGTAAGAGTAGAGCAACACTAACCAACAGTAACACACCGCTAGACAATATTATATTGTAGAGAATAATTTCCTTCAGCCCATACGTGTTGAGTGACTGTAGTTTGTGGCAGCTGTTGGTGGTGACAGATCGACTTAATTCCCGGGGTGGGTGTTGGGGGACGCTACGCCTTCCTCAGGAGAAGCGGGGCACACAGGCAGCTGACCAACCGACCGTGTGTGGTTTTATTCTGCCTCACCGACCCTGACAATTTTACCCGTGAGAGCAATGTGAGGGGAGAGAGAAGAGGAGTAGCCGAACAGAAAGAAGAAGGGAAGGAAGAAAAATATGAGTGTTGGGGAGAAGAGGGAAATAGGAAATGATAAAGAAGGGAAGAAGGCAATTGCATTCACTTAAAAAAAAACTCGGGTAAGGAAAAGATAAAGGAATTTTTAATTATTGAATTTCGCCACTTACAGCGGCTAGTTTATTGTGCACCCCATACTCATCCTGTGAGCGATAGCGTAAAAGGATTACAGAGTTCACAAAGGGTCAGTATAACTAACCCCAGTGGTCAGGATATTATGGCACTGAATGTTACACAGTATTTCAAATAAATTATTTGTTTAGTTCTATACATAAAGGGTAACTTATTCACAACTGCGTGAGTACAGGAGTGTGAGGCAGTATGTCTGGCCTCACACTTTGTTATTCACATTTGCGTGAGAGGTATTAAGAACATAAGAACATAAAAAAGGAGGAAACTGCAGCGGGCCTATTGGCCCATACTGGGCAGTCCCGTTTACACCCAACCCCTATTGCTCATATAAGCATCCAACCTATGTTTGAAGCTATCCAGCATATTCGAGTTAATGATGATATTTGGTAACTTGTCCTACCCATCCACTACTCTGTTTCCAAACTAGTGTTTACCTATTTCACGCCTAAATCTAAATTTGTCTAATTTAAAACCATTGTTACAAGTTCGCTCCTGGTTGGATAGTTTGAGTACCTTTGAAATGTCCCCTTTGTTTAGCCAGGGCTTCCATTTATACACCTCTATCAAGTCGCCCCTCGTTCTACGTCTCTCGAGGGAGTGCAAATTAAGATGCTTTAACCTGGCTCTGTACTCAAGGTCCTAATGCCCGGGATTAGTCTTGTCATTCTCCTCTGAATTCTTTCCACTGATTCTATATCCATTTTGTAATACGGTGACCAGAACTGAACTGAGTAATCCAGGTGAGGTCTCACAAGCTCAAGATACAGTTTTAGGATGACCTCGCTAGTCTTGTAACTAACACTCCTTTGTATGAACTCAAGTACTTTATTAGCCTTGTTACCAGCAAAAACACATTGTTTACTTGGCCGAGTCCTCGTCAGATTTAATAACACTTCCTATTTTAGTGTCATTAGCAAATTTACTTATGTTGCTGTCTATGCAGATATCTATGTCGTTTATGTATATAATAAATAATAATGGTCCAAGTACTGAGCCTTGGGGAACTCCACTTGTGACGTTGCTCCAATGGGACTTAGTGCCGTTAATGCTCACTCGCTGTTTCCTGTCCTGTAACCACGCCCTAATCCATTTAAAGATGTTACCTTTGATGCCATGAGCTTCTACCTTTCTAATTAGTCTTTCGTGGGGGACTCTGTAGAAAGCTTTGCTAAAGTCGAGATATACCACATCATAATTGTGCCCCTCGTCCACCCATTCGAAAACTGATGAAAAGAATGTTAATAGATTAGTTAGACAAGAACGTCCGCTTGTGAAGCCATGCTGGGAATCATTGATCAATCGGTGCTTCTCCAAGTGATTTCGAATAGAGTTTGAAATGATTGCTTCCAGTAATTTGTCTACTATTGATGTTAGACTGATTGGGCGGTAGTTAGAGGATAGTGATCTATCCCCCTTCTTGAAAATCGGTATTACATTCGCTATCCTCCAAGATTCTGGTACTACACCTGTTTTTAAGGACATGTTAAACAACTTTGCTAAGGGCATACTAAGCTCTTCCTTACATTCCTGTAATACTCTGGCAAATATCTCATCGGGACCAGGTGACTTATTAGGCTTTAGTTTGTCTATTTGCTTACTAACATCGTTACTAGTCGCTACTATCTCGCTTAATTTGTTTTCTTCACTATCTCTGAATAGAGTCGGTGCCTCGGGTATCATGTTTAAATTTTCGGTGGTGAAAACTGTTGAAAAATATTTATTCAGATGATTGCTCATTTCTCCATTTCATCAGTTAGCTCGCCCGTATCTGACCGTATTGGTCCAATCTTTTCTCGTGCTTTAGTTTGATACATTTGCTAGAATCCTTTGGGGTTTGTCTTCGCCTTCCTTGATATCCTTACCTCATTATTGCTCTTGGCTTTCCTTATCTCGGTTTTAACCCTACTCGCCAATATCTTATAATAATCCTGGAGGTAAATTTCGCCACGCTTTATCCTTCTACCTATAGCCTTCCTTTGGCCAATGATGTTCTTTAAATAATTATTTATCCATTTAGGGTCATTGTTGTCTGATCTGAGTTTTTTGTATGGTATGTCGACAGACCCAGATTGTATTCAACAGTGTCTTTGTTAGACGAGGTTGGCGAGGGCTTGAACTCTGTCATGTTTAATGAGGCCTATATGAGAGGGGATCCGCAACAGTTTGACGTTGACACCCTGGTCAACAAGGCACGCATATTTGTGTCTGGCTTCAGAGACAAGCGCGTGACAACTTAAGTCGAGGGTGTCAAGGGCAAATAGAGAGGCTAGAGAGTCAGTGATGATGAGACTGTCAGTGACAGTGGTTTCAATGAATTTAGTAGCTGTGAGTATGGCAACTAATTCAGTTTGTAGAGTGGATGCCCAGTTGTTAATTCCAACTCCTTTTTCAATTATATTACCGTCAGGTTGAGTCACAACAATAGCACTTCCAGCCCTCCCACAGGCGGTGTTTAGAGATCCATCAGTGTAGATGGTCTGTGTGATATTATCATCAGTCTGTAGAGTGTGTATGTGTTCAAGAGCTCTCACTTTGGCAGTGTGTTGGAGATAAATACTTTATATAATTAATCTTTTAGGCGGATATGTCGGTATTGTGATATCGAAGGGAACTGTCCGCCAGGGTGGAAGGAAGCGCTGTTGTGTCTCAACTTTGTACAGATGGTCTAGTCCAAACATCTTCATATGTTTAGCTGTAGTTTGGATCCATTTAGACTCACCAGTCCCATGGTTCATAGGAAGGGGAGGGAAGGGCATCACCCCTTCCTATGGATCACCTTCGCACCTGTGTGTTAAATGTGGTCAAACTGGTCACCCTCCGCCACACCCATCCATCGTCCCATACTTCAACAAGTCAACTCTCCTCCCCGACCACTCCTCCCTCTTCCCTCCCTCACCTCTCCGTCTTCCATCCTTCACCTTTAGCCCCTCTCTTCATCACCTCTTCTCCCTTTCATCACCTCTCCCTCTTCCCTTCATCACCTCTTCTCCCCTTCATTACCTCTCCCTATTCACTGTTTGTATACAATATTCTCTCTTCTCTTTCTTCCCCAGACTTTCCGTACAGCACCTACTTCTTTTCTCCCTCTCCTCTTCCTCCCTCTCCTCACCCTTTATCTTATCTCCCTCTCCTCTTCCTCCCTCCCCTCACCCTTTATCCTGCCTCCCTCTCCTCTGCCTCCCTCCCTCACCCTTATCCCATCTCCTCTCCTCCCTCCTTCACCCTTTATCTTATCTCCCTCCCTCTTCCTCCCTAACCTCACCCTTTATCCTTCCTCCCTCCCTCACCCTTTATCCTTTCCTCCCTTCCTTTATCTTTCCTCTCCTCTTCCTCCCTCCCTTCACCCTTTATCTTATCCCTCTCCTCTTCCTCCCTCCCCTCACCCTTTATCCTATCTCCCTCTCCTTCCTCCCTCCCTTCACCCTTTATCTTATCTCCCTCTCTCTTCTCCTCCTCCCTCCCCTCACCCTTTATCCTTCCTCCCCTCCCTTCTTCCCCCTCCTCACCCTTTATCTTATCCCCTCCCTCTTCCTCCCTCCCCTTACCCTTATCCTTCCTCCCTCCTTCTTCCCTCCCTCACCCTTTATCTTATCTCCCCCTCTTCCTCCCCCCTCACCCTTTATCCTTCCCCCTCCCCTTCTTCCCTCCTCTCACCCTTTATCTTATCTCCTCTCTCTTCCTCCCTCCCCTCACGCTTTATCCTTCCTCCTCTCCCCTTCCCCTCCCCTCACCCTTTATCCCTCCTCCCCCTCTGCCTCATCTCCCTCCATCCTCTAATTAAAAGTCTTCCTTGCATACTTCTTGCATACTACCCTGTCTCATCTACCACCACCACCACCCATGTGTGTGACTCCTGCGGCCTAGCAACACGCGACTGAAGTAGGTGCGCTAAAATGACTTAATTTCTCGTTACAGTTGAACGAGACTCAACAACGTAATAGCCGACCGTCCTTGTTACGACCACCGTGTCGCTCTGGAGGGGGTTCTCTCTCTCTCTAGCTTAACACTATTAACCTCACCAATTATGACACCTAAAAAAAGAAAGTAGACCAATTAAAACATTAAGATCAGGTTAGAACAATAAAGAAGATTACATCAACCCCCGACAGAGGGAGGGAGGGAGGGAGGGGGGCTTGGTTAGGTTAGGTTATATTAGTGTTAGGGTAAAGGTTAATCTTTAAAGTGAAATAAGCTTAGGATTCATCTTCATGTGATCCAAAAAGCTTTACCCAATGGCTTCTGAGGATTAAACCATAAACAACAACAATAACAACTTAACTGTAATAAAGTTTCTCGTCACAGAATAAGTTGCAGAGACAACTATGGTGGGCAATGATGACCCCAACTTATTTCACTCTCTAAACTTAAAACATTTCATTATTACTCACACACACACACACACACACACACACACACACACACAGTTGACTCCATCTGACATATGATCATAATAAACTATGTTCCAATGGTCTTGCTACCATTATTTCTTATGGATACGAATCGAGTCATTTAATAGATGAAAATATAACCAACCAAACGTCTTCCACAAACACGAGACACAGATCAAGTTTGTAAGATGAATAACAAACAAATCTAAGAATCACTTTCCCCCATTCGCTTGTTATGTTTAGTGAGACATTACTAGACAGAATTATTACGACTGTTTTTAGTAAAGAGGATACTGACCAACTGATTAAGACACTTATTGAATACTTTATGTTAATAGCGTCACGGAGGGGTACAAACACCTCCCTGTGTCTCAGTATTTCCTTGGTGATCTTGACTCGTATCGTCTTTTACTTCGGTTAGGTGAATATTTGACCCGGAACACGATGGGAATTTGTAACATCAACAGAACACACAGGGGCCAAGATGCTTACTGGTCGTTGTGTTGCTCTCTGTCCCGCAAAGATTTACTGTGTTAAGGGCGTGTATCACTGACCCCAAGTACATACATACACTCTCCTCCTTAACAACAGCCTCAGTTAGCCATCACAGTACATCTATGAGTATAATGATGGACGGCAGTGTGGCCCAACATGTACTCAGAACAAGGGGAGATGATGGACTAGAGTATAGAATCATCAAGGGGAGATGGACTAGAGTACAGAATCATCAAGGGGAGATGGACTAGAGTACAGAATCATCAAGGGGAGATGGACTAGAGTACAGAATCATCAAGGGGAGATGGACTAGAGTACAGAATCATCAAGGAAGGATGGACTCTAGTACAGAATCATCAAGGGGAGATGGACTAGAGTATAGAATCATCAAGGGGAGATGGACTAGAGTACAGAATCATCAAGGGGAGATGGACTAGAGTACAGAATCATCAAGGAAGGATGGACTCTAGTACAGAATCATCAAGGGGAGATGGACTCTAGTACAGAATCATCAAGGAAGGATGGACTGTACAGAATCATCAAGGAAGGATGGACTCTAGTACAGAATCATCAAGGAAGGATGGACTCTAGTACAGAATCATCAAGGAAGGATGGACTCTAGTACAGAATCATCAAGGAAGGATGGACTCTAGTACAGAATCATCAAGGGGAGATGGACAGAATCATCAAGGGGGATGGACTAGTACAGAATCATCAAGGGAGATGGACTCTAGTACAGAATCATCAAGGAAGGATGGACTCTAGTACAGAATCATCAAGGGGGATGGACTCTAGTACAGAATCATCAAGGAAGGATGGACTCTAGTACAGAATCATCAAGGAAGGATGGACTCTAGTACAGAATCATCACTCTAGTACAGAGATCATCAAGGAAGGATGGACTCTAGTATCATCAGGAAGGATGGATCATCATGATGGATGTGTATAAAAATTGTAGGTCATGTGAATGTGGATGAAGTTGACAAAATGGAACAAAGAGAACGCGAGGGTAGGGGTAGGGAGGGAGGAGAGGGAGAGGGAGGGAGGAGGAGAGGATATTGCAAAGGGGAGGAGTATGGGGATGGGGAAGTGAGAGTTATGGGTGACTTTAGTGCGAGAGGATAGGGGTGGGGGAAGGAGGGAGGGGTGGGAGGGAGTGTAGAGGGGGAGGATAGGGGTGGGGTGGGGTGAGTGAGAGGCAGGGTGAGTGGGTTGACCATATTAGCAGGCGTTACCTCATTATGGCGCTGCCTGTACTGTGGAGGACCAGGGAAGGGAGGAGGAACAAGGAGGGTAGAGGTCCAGGGTGGGGAGAAAGGGAGAAAGACCAAGGGGGGCGAAGGTCAGGAAGGGGAGGAGGGAAGGAGGACCAGGGAGGAGGAGAGGAAGGAGGTCTAGGAGGGGGAGGAGAAGGAGTAGGGGAGGAGGGGGAGGAGGGGAAGGAGTACCAGGGAGAGGGAAGAGGGCCAGGAGAGGGAGGAGGGCCAGGGAGGGACAGGGAGCGGGAGGAGAGCCAGGGACATTCATACATGTGAGTAATCCAGGTACAACAAGCTTTATTACCTAACCTAACCTAACTTAACTTAACTTAACCTAACCTAACTTAACCTAACCTAGCGTAAACTAACCTAACCTAACCTAACCTAGCGTAAACTAACCTAACCTAACCTAACCTAACCTAACTTAACCTAACCTAACCTAACTTAACCTAACCTAACTTAACCTAACCTAACACAACTGCTGCTAGGCGGGATAAGAAGAGGTAAACAGGAAGGAAGTATAAACTGTAATACCGTGAGTGAGGAAAACGTGAGGTAAATATGTAGAACAAGAGAAAACGAGAATAAAAGAGGAAAGAAAAAGAAAAAACTGCCAACATGTGGACGTAGACAACAAGAGAAAGACAAGGAAAAGAATATGAGAGGAGTAAGATAATGAATAATGTCAATAAGTAGAAGTAGATTAGAGAAAAACAAGGAAAAGATAATATGAGAAGAGAAACAAAAGAATGTGTACAAGGAGAAGTAGACAAAACAAAGGAGAAACAGATATAATAAATGGGGGTGACAGGACAACACGACAACACACGGGAAGAAAAGACAGGGAGATAATCTGTCTAAACAGGAGGAAATTATTCCCAGGGGGAGGTGGCCAGACAGGACTGCCAACAATCATTGCTCTAAGAATACACATGAAACATTTCTTAATTATGAGCTTCTCTGGTGTCGACAACAGCCTTGGCCCTCGAGACAACAATCTTCATGTTATTAACGAACGCCACTGCAGACAAAAGGCTGGCGAACGTTAGACAGACATAGTTTTAGTAAAACGTTATCTGATTCAAGTAAAAACACAACTGAACACGAACTGCCAAAGGGTTCGTACGTTGAATTTTCCTCCCAAACTGGAAACGTGAGCACGCATCTAACCGCTTAACTTTAGCTACGATACAATGTCGATGACCAAAATGGCGCCAAATTTGCATCGAGTACACAGTCACCACATGTGCTCTATTGTAAGTGTTGCTTTACATTAATATTGATTTTTATATTGAAGTAATTACACCCAAGGGTCCACACCTCATGCCTGGGTCGTGGTTCCCTTACCGTTGACTATATATCAAACACTGGCAAACTTGATGTCTTCTAGAGCCGAGTCGTGACCAGGGAGCCCGTGGCCTTTGCTGGCTTGAGGGGAAGAATGTCTTCAGTCAGGAAGTGAATATTGACGACGTAAACAAAACAACTCTCACCAGTTACAACCATCCACCTGCACCATTATACAATACTTCACAATTATTTAATATATCAAGTAAAAGAGAAACAAAAGAATTAATGTAAAAAATGAAGGTAAATAAAGAAATAAGATGTAAACAAATAAGTAATAAGAACAAGAGGAAGCAGGGGCCGTATTCTCAGCTCCCAGTCATAAAATCTTTACTCTAGCAGCTGGAGGGAGGAGAAAAAGGTGTCTGGTTACGGTAGAGTCTCTCTCTAATTTTGACCTCATCTTGACCGAGTTTTTTGTGGTGTCTCAGCTTTAAGTGAGCCATTATGATGCGCTTCTACTTCTCCTGCAGTTAAAAAGAGATATTTACCATACGTCTCTTCCAGACTTCAGACTTAATTAACAAAACTTGTCTCAGCAGTGGTTGTGTGGTTTCAGAGTCTCAGAGATTCGTACGGATAACTTGAGGTAATAAGAACGCGTTGTACCTACAGTAGTCTCAGTGTAGTTATAGAGCCATCACCAACAACACCACTATCACCAACAGCACCATCACCAACACCACCACCATCACCAACACCACCACCATCACCAACAACACCACTATCACCAACACCACCATCACCAACACCACCACCAACACCAACACCACCACCATCACCAACACCACCACCATCACCAACAACACCACCATCACCAACACCACCACCATCACCAACACACATACCACTATCACCAACAACACCACCATCACCAACAACACCACTATCACCAACACCACCATCACCATCACCAACAACAACACCACCACCATCACCAACACCACCACCATCACCAACAACACCACCATCACAACAACACCACTATCACCAACACCACCAACAACACCACTATCACCAACAACACCACCATTCACCAACAACACCACCATCATAACACCACCACCATCACCAACAACACCACCATCACCAACAACACCACCATTTCCAACAACACCACCATCACCAACACCACCACCATCACCAACAGTACCACCACCATCACCAACACCACCACCATCACCAACATCACCACCACCAACACCACCATCACCAAGAACACCACCATCTTAACACCACCACTATCACCAACAACACCACCATCACCAACAACACCACTATCACCAACACCACCACCATCACCAACACCACCACCATCACCAACACCACCACCATCACCAACATCACCACCACCACCACCAACACCCCCCAACAGCTCCTAGTACTACTGTTATTATAAGACTTTTCGTCTGTTTATAAATGTTTATATTATGTAATTATTATATTGCCTGGTGGCTTGACAGTGGTCATTACTGCTACACCAGTTAACTCTCGGTTGGGGGGAAAGGAATGAGCTTAAGAATTTGGAAATAGTGTGACCTAAGGTGAATAGTGTGACCTAAGGGTGAGTAGTGTGACCTAAGGGTGAGCTGTGTGACCTAAGGGTGAGTAGTGTGACCTAAGGGTGAATAGTGTGACCTAAGGGTGAGTAGTGTGACCTAAGGGTGAGCTGTGTGACCTAAGGGTGAGTAGTGTGACCTAAGGGTGAGTGATGTGATCTAAGGGTGAGTAGCGTGACTTAAGGGTGAGTAGTGACCCTAAGGGTGAACAGTGCGACCGAAGGGTGAGTAGTGTGACCCTAAGGGTGAACAGTGTGACCTAAGGGTGAGTAGTGTAAAGTCAAGAGGAAGTAGTGTGACCTAAGGATGGATAGCATCACCTAAGGGTGAGTAGAGTAAAGTCAAGAGGGAGTAGTGTGACCTAAGGGTGGATAGCGTGACCTAAGGGTGAGTAGTGTAAAGTCAAGGGGGAGTAGTGTGACCTAAGGGTGGGTAGTGTGACCTAAGGGTGAGTAGCCTGTAGCCAAGGGTGGGTAGTGTTACCTAAGGGTGAGTAGCGTGACCTAAGGGTGAGTAGCGTGACCTAAGGGGAGTAGTGTGACCCCTAAGGGTGAAGCCAGGTGGGAAGTGTTACCTAAGGGTGAGTAGTGTAAAGTCAAGAGGAAGTAGTGTGACCTAAGGGTGGATAGCGTCACCTAAGGGTGAGTAGAGTAAAGTCAAGAGGGAGTAGTGTGACCTGAGGGTGGATAGCGTGACCTAAGGGTGAGTAGTGTAAAGTCAAGGGGGAGTAGTGTGACCTAAGGGTGGGTAGTGTGACCTAAGGGTGAGTAGCCTGTAGCCAAGGGTGGGTAGTGTTACCTAAGGGTGAGTAGCGTGACCTAAGGGTGAGTAGCGTGACCTAAGGGGAGTAGTGTGACCTAAGGGTGGGGTAGTGTGACCTAAGGGTGAGTAGCCTGTAGCCAAGGGTGGGAAGTGTTACCTAGGGTGAGTAGCATGACCTAAGGGTGAGTAGCGTGTAGCCAAGGGTGAGTAGTGTGACCTAAGGGTGAGTAGCGTGACCTAAGAGTGAGTAGCCTTTAGCCAAGGGTGGGTAGTGTTACCTAAGGGTGGGTAGTGTGACCTAAGGGTGAGTAGCCTGTAGCCAAGGGTGGGTAGTGTGACCTAAGGGTGAGTAGCGTGACCTAAGGGTGAGTAGCGTGTAGCCAAGGGTGAGTAGTGTGACCTAAGGGTGAGTAGCGTGACCTAAGAGTGAGTAGCCTTTAGCCAAGGGTGGGTAGTGTTACCTAAGGGTGGGTAGTGTGACCTAAGGGTGAGTAGCCTGTAGCCAAGGGTGGGTAGTGTGACCTAAGGGTGAGTAGCGTGACCTAAGAGTGAGTAGCGTGAGTTATAGTTTAGTGTGACAAACACTCCCTACACTTTCTCTCTCTTCTATTGCCTTTCCTTCCCTCTTCTCACCCCTCCCTTCCTTCTCCTCCCTGCCCGTTATCTTTTCCTTCCTTCCTCTCTTCCTCACCCTCTCCTTTTCCCCTTCCTTAGCTCCCCTCCACCTCTTCCTTACCCTCTACTCTTACCTTCTTTTCTTCCTGGTTTTAAAGCAAGTCCAGAAAACTGTGAGGGCAATCTTTTTCGGAGTGAGAGTTGTGAACTCTTGGAACAATCTACCAGAGAGTGTTGTGACGGCACCGAGTGTGAGCTCTTTCAAAACACGACTTGACCAACACTGAAGCGGGTTCAGGTACATTCAGGAGCCGGTACATGCCCAGTACTTGCCAACAGTGTGTAACAGAGACGTGACCGATCGCCCAAGCGGCTAACGAGCCTATCAGTGGTGAAGAAGATAAAAGAAAAAAGAACTTTAGGTTTAGGCGCAAAATAGGTAAACATTGGTTTGGAAATAGAGTAGTGGATGAGTGGAACAAGTTACCAAACATCATCATTAACTCGAACAAGCTGGATTGCTTTTTTTTTTTTTTTTTTATTGGGCACTCCCCTACATCCTTGTGTAGGGTGAAGAGCAGAAGCGTTTACAGCGCCCAACAGGGAAGCATGCTAAGGTCATGCTTGCCTTTATGTCTCATGAGTTAAGGGCGTAGAAGCCTGAAGAGTCAAGGTCGTAGAAGCCTGAAGAGTCAGTGGTTTATGTCATCAAGTTATTGGAAGCTCCAACAACTCCCTAAATACGAATTCGCAACTTTCGACTTACACCAGGTACCTACTGTACTTTACTGTTAGGTGAACAGGGACTAATGGGGGCTAGGAAGTATGTCCAAACAACTTCCACCGGCCCGGGAATCGAACCCGTGACATCTCGCTTGCGAAGCAAGAAAGGTACCGCTTCTACCACCGGTCCCCCCGCTGGATAGCTTCAAACATAGGTCGGGCGGATATATGAGCGATAGGGGTTGGGTGTAAAGGGGACTACCCAGTATGGGCCAATAGGTCCGCTGCAGTTTCCTTCATTCTTATGTTCTCCTCTTCCCTTTCCTTACCCTCTAATATTCCCCTTCCATACCCCTTTATTTTCCCCTTCCTACCCCTCTCCTCTTCCTTTTTATTCCACCCATTTATTCCTTCCACATACTTTACCCTCTTCCTTCACTGTCCCCGTGTTCCTTCTCTCCACTCTCCTCCTCCTCCTCCAGTCGTCACGTTCCGGGGTCATGCTAACTGGCGTGTGACAAGCAAATTTCTCAACGCAGATTATGCAAAAATGCTTAATCAAGATAATACTGGTGTGTGAGTGTGTGTGTGTGTGTGTGTGTGTGTGTGTGTGTGTGTGTGTGTGTGTGTGTGTGTGTGTGCGTTGTTTGAAATATATATACTTATACTATATACATATAAGATTCCGAATGTTTATATAAGACAATGATTTGCATGAACACAAATACACAAATGTCGGTAGTATAATGTACAGCACATGTAACATTATAATACCACGTTCTTGACAACTTACAAAATGAACGTATACACACACACACACACACACACACACACAAGTTAATTTCTGGCATTTCTCTCTCTCTTTCATATCAGGACAATCTTTCTCTTTTTTCTTTTCTCGCTAAAGGACAAATTGTTCTCCATCTGTCTCTCTCACAGCAGTGCCGGGTGTACCCGCAGCTGGCGTCACGTGAGCACCACTACGCTCTTCTCATGCGTATCCCGGTCACCGACTGGAAGACCCGGGTGTCCGGCCCGCCCACAAAAAACTCCTTGTTTACCCCAGACCTTGGACTGAATTACCTCCCACACACGGTCATCCCAGTCGCCTTACAGTCTCGGGCGGTGCTTGGAGGCCAACAAGGTCACCTCCCAGTACTTAACGACACAAATAACCCGCCATGAAGGAGCTAATTTGGTGAGGGATGTCTGTGACGGCGGGGGACGCGACATGACTCGTCCCGTTGATGAAAGGGTTAAGTCCTACAGATGAAAGCACGAGTGGCCGCCAGTAGCTCTTATCCTTGGCTTCTTGTTTCTCACATCCGGATTTACGATGACCAGAGCCATCATGTCACGTACACTCGCTGCAAAAAGTATCTGCAAATTTTTTGCTAGACAACATGACACAACGGACGAAGGATTTTGACAACCCTTCCGAGACAACAGGAGTCGTATTGTTCATTTTGTCATCCATCGGACCTCACCTTGTAGAGACTTTCTCCAAACAAACTCCTTAAAATTCTAATAATTTCTTTAACAACAAGTCATCCTCACTGCTCAGCTGATCAACTAATAAACTCATTTACGCAACACCCGCCTACCATCAACAGCGTGCGTCAGGAAGGAGCAGCTCACCCACCACTGTGATTTAAAGGCAACCAACCAACTGCCCTCGACCATCACGCCACTACCAGGCACTTGTCATATTTTCACATCATAAAATAGCCCGAAGGTTCTTGAACGCCAGGCACAGTTGACTGCTCATGCTGGCGCTGTTTGTACAGTCCAAGACGTTGTAAACATACTAGATCTTTCCTCCTCACTTACTATCCTTTGTATCTTTATCAGGAGTTTTTCTTTATTCTTATTTTCCTCTTCCTCCTCCTCCCCCTCCTCTTCCTCCTCTTGATATAACACTAATGCTTTTATATTCTAGTTACTTGATGATTTATGACTCAACTGCCCAGACAAGACCTGTTCTACTGACCTATTCTGCTGACCCACGACCACTCCTCCCACTCACTGGCCCCTCTCTATCACCTACCTCAACATCCTCCCACTCACTCGTCCCTCTCTACCACCCCCCACTCACTTGTCCCTCTCTACCACTGTCCCACTCACTCGTCCCTCTCTACCACCCACTCACTCGTCCCTCTCCACCCTCCCACTCACCTCCCACTCCCAACTAATTTCAACCCTCTACCACCCACCCCTGTCCCTCTCTCCCAATCTACACTGTCCACCCACTCGTCCCCTACTCTGTCTCGTCCCTCTCTACCACCTACTCTCTGTCCCTCTCTCACCACCCACTCTCTCGTCATCTCTCACTACCTCATCCTTCTCCCACCACTCGTCCCTCTACCACCGTACCTCCACTCACTGTCCCTCTCTACCACCTACTCTCTCGTCCCTCTCACCACCCACTCTCTCGTACCCCTCCTCACCACCCACCCACTCATCCTTCTCACCATCTCCCACTCACTCGTCCCACCCCTACCACCCACCCACCATCCTCTACCACCGTCCCGCACTCACTGTCCCACTCTACCACCCCCCATCGTCCCTCGTCACCACTCGTCCCACCTTCCACTGTCCCACTCTACCACCTCTACCACCCACCCCACTCGTCCCTCTCTACCACCGTCCCACTCACTGTCCCACTCTCTACCACCCACCCACCTCGTCCTCTCTCTACCACCGTCCCACTCACTGTCTCACTCTACCACCCACCCACTCTGTCCCTCTCTACCACCGTCCAACCTCTACCACCCACCCTGCCTCGTCCCTCTCTACCACCGTCCCACTCACTCGTCCCACTCTTCTACCACCCACCCACTGTCCCTCTACCACCGTCCCACTTCACCCTCTTATTAATCCAGCAGACGCCACCTACACCACACTTGAGCGGCCTTCATCACTGTTAGACCGCCATTCATCCACAGGTTCTGGTATCCTCCCCTCTCAAGTCTCTCTCTCCCCCTCTCAAGTCTCTCTCCCTCTCAAGTCTCTCTCTCTCTCCTCTCGTCTCTCTACCTCTCTCTCCTCTCTCTCTCTCCCTCTCTCTCTCAAGTCTCTCTCTCAGGTGTTAGATGGGTTCATTTATGGTCTTATAGCTCTCTCCTCTCTCTCTCTCTCTCTCTCTCTCTCTCTCTCTCTCTCTCTCTCTCTCTCTCTCTCTCTCTCCCAGGTGTTAAGATGGGATGCCTTCTCTCTCACCCTCTTTCTCTCTCTCTCTCTCTCTCTCCTCTCTCTCTCTCTCTCTCTCTCTTTCTCTCTCTCTCTCTCTCTCTCTCTCTCTCCTCTCAAGTCTCTCTCTCTCAATTTCTCTCTCTCAGCAGGTGTTAAGATGGGGTTCATTATGGTCTTATAGCTCTCTCTCCCCTCTCAAAGTCTCTCTCTCTCTCTCTCCCTCTCTCTCTCTCTCTCTCCCAAGATAGGTTCATCTAGTCTCCTCAAGTCTCTCTCTCTCAGGTGTTAAGATGGGTCTCCTCTCTCTCTCTCTCTCTCTCTCTCTCTCTCCCAGGTGTTAAGATGGGTTCATTATGGTCTTAAGCTCAAGTCTTTCTCTCTCTCTCTCTCTCTCTCTCTCTCTCTCTCTCTCTCTCTCTCTCTCTCTCTCTCAGGTGTTAAGATGGGTTCATTATGGTCTTATGGCTCAAATCTCTCTCTCTCTCTCTCTCTCTCTTTCTCTCTCTCTCTCTCTCTCTCTCCCAGGTGTTAAATGGATGGTCTCAGCTCAAGTCTCTCTCTCTCTCTCCAGGTGTTAAGATGGGTTATAGTCTTATAGCTCAAGTCTTTCTCTCTCTCTCTCTCTCTCTCTCTCTCTCTCTCTCTCTCTCTCTCCCAGGTGTTAAGATGGGTCATTATGGTCTTATAGCTCAAGTCTCTCTCTCTCTCTCTCTCTCTCTCTCTCTCTCTCTCTCTCTCTCTCTCTCTCTCTCTTTCGTTATTTTTGAAATGTTCTATCTTGTTTATTTATATGCTTTATTATTGATCATTTTCCTTATTTACCTTTTATTTTTTATTTTTTTGTTATCTATTTTCTTTTACACTTTCCTATGTACATTTGGTGTGTGTGGTGTGTGTGTGTGTGTGTGTGTGTGTGTGTGTGTGTGTGTGTGTGTGTGTGTGTCAGAGTAGTGCGTGAGGCGAGACATGACGTTCTGTGTATATTTATATATTTTTTCATTTAGTTTTGTTCTTTTTTATTTCCCTGATAATGATCACTGAGCTAAGACAAAATGGGGGAAAAAATACTCAAGCGAAAAACACAACAAGTCATGTCACGAATGGCGGAATTAACGCTGACCAAACACAGTCAAAAACAAGTCTTCATTTGTTTGTTTTCACATCGTCTGGCACTAAATAAAACAATCAAACAAATATACCACTCACAAACAAAAAAAATATCAACAAGGTCAAGAAAGGCGGACATGCAGACATAAATCTTGACTAACAACAGCCAAAAAAAAAAGTCTTGATTTATTTTTAAACGTCATCAGGCTGTCACCATAACCTATCTCTTACCATAATACCTCAGTACCTCCTCTCTCATTACCCCCGTGATACCTCCTCCTTCAGGTCTTCGTCAGTCACGTCGTCTCTCCCCAGGGTGACCAGCTGCCCCCTACACCACCTTGATAACCTTACCATCTGTCCACTCATCTACGGTATACTGATGACCTTGCTCCATATATTCTCTCTCTCTCTCTCTCTCTCTCTCTCTCTCTCTCTCTCTCTCCCTCAACGACACCACTCATTATGCTCTATCTCTCAACCAAGGCATTTTGTGTGTGTGTGTATGTGTGTGTGTGTGTGTGTGTGTGTGTGTGTGTGTGTGTGTGTGTGTGTGTGTGTGTGTGTGTGCTTGACTTTAAAATAACACCGCATCAACTGTCAACAACCATCCATCGCTACCACCACCAACAGCTACTTACAATCACATCACCCCCCCCCCTCTTTCTCAGTACCAACCAATATCCACCACAATCACCCCTTCACTACCACCAACCACCCCAACCATTACTCCTCACTACTACCAACCATCCCAACCACTACTTCTCACTACCACCAACATAAGAGCATAAGAACATAAGAATGGAGGAAACTGCAGCGGCCCTATTGGCTCATACTGGACAGTCCCGTTTACACCCAACCCCTATTGCTCATATATCCGCCCAACCTATGTTTGAAGCTATCCAGAGTATTCGAGTTAATGATGATGTTTGGTAATTTGTTCCATTCATCCACTACTCTATTTCCAAACCAATGTTTACCTATTTCGTGCCTAAATCTAAATTTGTCTAATTTAAAACCATTGTTACGAGTTCGCTCCTGGTTACATAGTTTGAGTACGTTTGTTATATCACCTTTGTTTAACTCTGACTTCCATTTATACACCTCTATCATATTGCCCCTCACTCTACGTCTCTCGAGGGAGTGCAAATTATGTTGCTTTAACGTGTCTCTGTACTCAAGGTTCCTAATGCCCGGGATTAGTCTTGTCATTCTCCGCTGAATTCTTTCCAAGGATTCTATATCCATTCTGTAATACGGTGACCAGAATTGAACTGCGTAATCCAAGTGAGGTCTCTCCTTTGTATGAACCCAAGTACTTTATTAGCCTTGTTTCGAGCAAATAAACATTGTTTACTTGGATTTCTCTATAAAATCGTTGTCATCTGATATCTGATTTCTCCTAGACTAAGTACTTTACATTTGTCCACATTGAATTTCATCTGCCATTTTTCAGACCATTCGAAAAATTTGTTTAGATCTTCCTGTAGTTTTGCGGAGTCCTCGTCAAATTTAATTACACACCCTATTTTAGTGTCATCAGCAAATTTACTTATGTTGCTGTCTACGCCGATATCTATGTTGTTTATGTATGTAATAAATATAAATAATACTGGTCCAAGTACTGAACCTTGGGGTACTCCACTAGTGACGTTACTCCAATCGGATTTAGTGCCGTTAATGCTCACTACCACCAACCACCACAACTACCTCCCCTCACTACTACCACCCACCATCACAACCACCCCTCACTACCACCAACCACCACAACCACCCCTCACTACCACCAAAACCACCCCTCACTACCACCACCACAACCACCAACACATCTCAGGTGATCTATAAGACACAATACTGTATACTCCCGGACATCCTGTTGATTAGTTCACTTAACGGCATCCTCCCTTCCCCAGCCTGCTCCCCTCCCCACCTTCTTCCCCTTCCCTCCCTGCTCTCCCCACCTTCCTTCCCTTCCCAGCCACCTCCTTCCAGCTCTCCCCACTTTCCTCCCCTCTCATCCGTGCCACATCTTCCCTCTCGTCCCACTCCTCCCAGGTACCAGATACCCTCTACAATACCTCCTAGGACTACACCTCATGCCACATGTCTACAAGTTCGCATAACGGTGCCATCCCATCCCTCTATGACACACCGCTAACAGTGTCACATCCTAACATCCGGTCGCCTGACACTCACCTTCACCTTCAGTGTCATATTGGCTGACACTCACCTTCACCCCCAGTGCCATATTGCCTGACACTCACCTTCACCCCCAGTGCCATATTGGCTGACACTCACCTTCACCTTCAGTGCCATATTGCCTGACACTCACCTTCACCTTCAGTGCCATATTGCCTGACACTCACCTTCACCCCCAGTGCCATATTGGCTGACACTCACCTTCACCTTCAGTGCCATATTGCCCTGCCACTCACCTTCACCCCCAGTGCCATATTGCCTGACCTCACCTTCACCCCCAGTGCCGCCTGACCTCACCTTCACCCCAGTGCCATATTGCCTGACCTCACCTTCACCCCCAGTGCCATATTATGACACTCACCTTCACCCTCAGTGCCATATTGCCTGACCTCACCTTACCCCCAGTGCCATATTGCCTGACCTCACCTTCACTGTGCTGACCTCACCTTCACCCCAGTGCCATATTGCCTGACACTCACCTTCACCCTCAGTGCCATATTGCCTGACCTCACCTTCACCCCCAGTGCCATATTGCCTGACACTCACCTTCACCCCCAGTGCCATATTGCCTGACACTCACCTTCACCCCCAGTGCCATATTGCCTGACACTCACCTTCCCCCAGTGCCATATTGCCTGACACTCACCTTCACCCCAGTGCCATTATTGCCTGACACTCCCTTTCACCCCAGTGCCATATGGCTGACACTCACCTTCACCCCCAGTGCCATATTGCCTGACACTCACCTTCACCCCAGTGCCATATTGCCTGACACTCACCTTCACCCCCAGTGCCATATTGCCTGACCTCACCTTCACCCCAGTGCCATATTATGACACTCACCTTCACCCCAGTGCCATATTGCCTGACACTCACCTTCACCCCCAGTGCCATATTGCCTGCCACTCACCTTCACGCTCTAGTGCCAGCCACCACTCAAAACCTTGCATGAGCCTCAAGTTGCACTCCACCAAGGCCGTCTACCACATGACCTACACTCTTAAACTGTTCTACGGGTTTCAGTCCCTGCCTTAATGAGAGACTGACGGGACCAGCTGTTACCCCCGCTCCCCCCCTCCTCCACCTCCCCCTCCTCACCCCGTCATGCACAGCTGTACTCGTGTCTTATTGCTTTGCTTTTGTGTTGTTGTTTTACCTCCAATATCGATTTTATTCGTCAATATTTCCAGTCTTCTTCAGTAACACCACAAGACGTTATTATTATTATTATTATTATTATTATTATTATTATTATTATTATTATTATTATTATTATTATTATTATTTATTTACTTTTTTGAGATGGCTAAGTTGAGTAGAATGGAAGGTAATACAAAATGAAACTACAATAATATCAAACAAGAAAAACAAAGACAACAATATCATTAAAAATCGATAAAACAATCAAGAAAAAAGACAACGACAATAAAAACAATAAAAAACAAAAACATGAATAGAAAATAATAATAAAAATAATAATAATAATAATAATAATAATAATAACAACAACAACAACAACAACAACAACAACAAAACCAATACAAAATAAATAAATAAATAAATAAATGAATAAATAAATAACTACACAACACAAATTATAGAAGAAAACAAAATATCCGCAGGGACGATTAACACTTTTTAGGGTGAGTGAGTGGGTGGTGTGGTAAAGTGGGTGGATGAGTGGGATGATGAAGTGGGTGGGGTGGTGGGTGGGTGATTGGGTACAGTGGGTGGGTGGAGTCGTATTCTTGCCCCGCCCACCCCCTCCCTCCCACCCAAATACCCACGGGGCATCAAGGTCGACCACGCAAAGCACAGACATGAGAGGGAGGGAGAGGGTGGGGGTAGGGGAGGAGTGGGGTGAAGGGGTATAGATATCAAAGATAATTATTATATTGTGGACTGGTGGGGCTATATTGTGGGCTGGTGGGGCTATATTGTGGACTGGTGGGGCTATATTGTGGGCTGGTGGGGTCTATATTGTGGGCTGGTGGGGCTATACTGTGGACTGGTGGGGCTATATTGTGGGTTGGGGGCTTTGTGTGGGCTGGTGGGGGCTATATTGTGGAGCTGGTGGGGCTATATTGTGGATTGGTGGGGCTATATTGTGGATTGGTGGGGCTATATTGTGGGCTGGTGGGCTATATTGGTGGGCTGGTGGGGCTATATTGTGGGCTGGTGGGGCTATATTGGGGCTGGGGGCTATAGTGTGGTTTGTGGGGCTATGGTGGATTGGTGGGGCTATATTGTGGCTGGGGGCTATATTGTGGGCTGGTGGGGGCTATGTGTGGGCTGGTGGGGCTTTGTGGGCTGGTGGGGCTATATTGTGGGCCAGTGGGGCTATATTGTGGCTGGTGGGGCTATATTGTGGGCTGGTGGGGCTATATTGTGGGCTGGTGGGGCTATATTGTGGGCTGGTGGGGGCTATATTGTGGGCGGTGGGGCTATATTGTGTGGGCTGGTGGGGCTATATTGTGGGCTGGTGGGGCTATATTGTGGGCTGGTGGGGCTATATTGTGGGCTGGTGGGGGCTATATTGTGGGCTGGTGGGGCTATATTGTGTGCTGGTGGGGCTATACTGTGGACTGGTGGGGCTATATTGTGGGTTGGGGGCTATATTGTGGGCTGGTGGGGCTATATTGTGGGGCTGGTGGGGCTATATTGTGGGCTGGTGGGGCTATATTGTGGGCTGGGGGCTATATTGTGGGCTGGTGGGGCTATTTTGTGGGCTGGTGGGGCTATATTGTGGGCTGGGGGCTATATTGTGGGCTGGTGGGGCTATATTGTGGGCTGGGGGCTATATTGTGGGCTGGTGGCGCTATATTGTGGGCTGGTGGGGCTATATTGTGGACTGGTGGGGCTATACTGTGGACTGGTGGGGCTATATTGTGGGCTGGGGGAGCTATATTGTGGGCTGGTGGGGCTATATTGTGGGCTGGTGGGGGCTATATTGTGGGCTGGTGGGGCTATAGTGGGCTGGGGGCCATATTGTGGGCTGGTGGGGCTATATTGTGGGCTGGTGGGGCTATATTGTGGGCTGGGGGCTATATTGTGGGCTGGTGGCGCTATATTGTGGGCTGGTGGGGCTATATTGTGGATTGGTGGGGCTATATTGTGGATTGGTGGGGCTATATTGTGGGCTGGTGGGGCTATATTGTGGGCTGGTGGGGCTATATTGTGGGCTGGTGGGGCTATATTGTGGGCTAGGGGGGCTATATTGTGGATTTGTGGGGCTATATTGTGGATTGGTGGGGCTATATTGTGGGCTGGGGGGCTATATGTGGGCTGGTGGGGCTATATTGTGGGCTGGTGGGGCTATATTGTGGGCTGGTGGGGCTATATTGTGGGCCGGTGGGGGCTATGTGTGGCTGGTGGGGCTATATTGGGGCTGGTGGGGCTATATTGTGGGCTGGTGGGGCTATATTGTGGGCTGGTGGGGCTATATTGTGGGCTGGTGGGGCTATATTGTGGGCTGGTGGGGCTATATTGTGGGCTGGTGGGGGCTATATTGTGGGCTGGTGGGGCTATATTGTGGGCTGGTGGGGCTATATTGTGGGCTGGTGGGGCTATATTGTGTGCTGGTGGGGCTATACTGTGGACTGGTGGGGCTATATTGTGGGTTGGGGGCTATATTGTGGGCTGGTGGGGCTATATTGTGGGCTGGTGGGGCTATATTGTGGGCTGGTGGGGCTATATTGTGGGCTGGGGCTATATTGTGGGCTGGTGGGGCTATTTTGTGGGCTGGTGGGGGCTATATTGTGGGCTGGGGGGCTATATTGTGGGCTGGTGGGGCTATATTGTGGGCTGGGGGCTATATTGTGGGCTGGTGGCGCTATATTGTGGGCTGGTGGGGCTATATTGTGGACTGGTGGGGCTATACTGTGGACTGGTGGGGCTATATTGTGGGCTGGGGAGCTATATTGTGGGCTGGTGGGGCTATATTGGGCTGGTGGGGCTATATTGTGGGCTGGTGGGGCTATATTGTGGGCTGGGGGGCCCATATTGTGGGCTGGTGGGGGCTATATTGTGGGCTGGTGGGGCTATATTGTGGGCTGGGGGGCTATATTGTGTGGGCTGGTGGCGCTATATTGTGGGCTGGTGGGGCTATATTGTGGGCTGGTGGGGCTATATTGTGGGCTGGTGGGGCTATATTGTGGGCTGGTGGGGCTATATTGTGGGCTGGGGGGCTATATTGTGGGCTGGTGGGGCTATTTTGTGGGCTGGTGGGGCTATATTGTGGGCTGGGGGGCTATATTGTGGGCTGGTGGGGCTATATTGTGGGCTGGGGGCTATATTGTGGGCTGGTGGCGCTATATTGTGTGGCTGGTGGGGCTATATTGTGGGCTGGTGGGGCTATATTGTGGGCTGGTGGCTATATTGTGGGCTGGTGGGCTATACTGTGGACTGGTGGGGCTATATTGTGGGCTGGGAGCTATGTGTGGGCTGGTGGGGCTATATTGTGGGCTGGTGGGGCTATATTGTGGGCTGGTGGGGGCTATATTGTGGGCTGGGGGCTATATTGGGCTGGTGGTGCTATATTTGTGGGCTGGGGGCTATATTGTGGACTGGTGGGGCTATATTGTGGACTGGTGGGGCTATATTGTGGGCTGGTGGGGGCTATATTGTGGGCTGGGGGGCTATATTGTGGGCTGGTGGGGCTATATTGTGGGCTGGTGGGGCTATATTGTGGGCTGGGGGGCTATATTGTGGGCTGGTGGGGCTATATTGTGGGCTGTGGGGCTATATTGTGGGCTGGTGGGGCTATATTGTGGGCTGGTGGGGCTATATTGTGGGCTGGGGGGCTATATTGTGGGCTGGTGGGGCTATATTGTGGGCTGGGGGGCTATATTGTGGGCTGGTGGGCTATATTGTGGACTGGTGGGGCTATACTGTGGACTGGTGGGGCTATATTGTGGGCTGGTGGGGCTATATTGTGGGCTGGGGGCTATATTGTGGGCTGGGAGCTATATTGTGGGCTGGTGGGGCTATATTGTGGGCTGGTGGGGCTATATTGTGGGCTGGTGGGGCTATATTGTGGGCTGGTGGGGCTATATTGTGGGCTGGTGGCGCTATATTGTGGGCTGGTGGGGCTATACTGTGGGCTGGTGGGGCTATATTGTGGGCTGGGGAGCTATATTGTGGCTGGTGGGGCTATATTGTGGGCTGGTGGGGCTATATTGTGGGCTGGTGGGGCTATATTGTGGGCTGGGGGGCTATATTGTGGGCTGGTGGGGCTATATTGTGGGCTGGTGGGGCTATATTGTGGGCTGGGGGGCTATATTGGGCTGGTGGGGCTATATTGGGCTGGGGGCTATATTGTGGACTGGTGGGGCTATATTGTGGCTGTGGGGTATATTGTGGGGGCTATATTTGGGCTGGGGGGCTATATTGTGGGCTGGTGGGGCTATATTGTGGGCTGGTGGGGCTATATTGTGGGCTGGGGGGCTATATTGTGGGCTGGTGGGGGCTATATTGTGGGCTGGTGGGGCTATATTGTGGGCTGGGGGGCTATATTGTGGGCTGGTGGGGCTATATTGTGGGCTGGTGGGGCTATATTGTGGACTGGTGGGGCTATATTGTGGACTGGTGGGGCTATATTGTGGGTTGGGGGCTATATTGTGGGCTTGGGGCTATATTGTGGACTGGTGGGGCTATATTGTGGGCTGGTGGGGCTATATTGTGGACTGGTGGGGCTATATTGTGGGCTGGTGGGGCTATATTGTGGGCTGGTGGGGCTATACTGTGGACTGGGGGGCTATTGTGGGCTGGTGGGGCTATATTGTGGGCTGGTGGGGCTATATTGTGGACTGGTGGGGCTATATTGTGGGTTGGGGGCTATATTGTGGGCTGGTGGGGTATATTGTGGGCTGGTGGGGCTATATTGTGGGCTGGTGGGGCTATATTGTGGACTGGTGGGGCTATATTGTGGACTGGTGGGGCTTTATTGTGGACTGGTGGGGCTATACTGTGGACTGGTGGGGCTATATTGTGGGCTGGTGGGGCTATACTGTGGACTGGTGGGGCTATATTGTGGGCTGGGGAGCTATATTGTGGGCTGGTGGGGCTATATTGTGGGCTGGGGGCTATATTGTGGACTGGTGGGGCTATATTGTGGGCTGGTGGGGCTATATTGTGGGCTGGTGGGGCTATACTGTGGACTGGTGGGGCTATATTGTGGGCTGGGGAGCTATATTGTGGGCTGGGGAGCTATATTGTGGGCTGGTGGGGCTATATTGTGGGTTGGTAAGGATATACTGTGGACTGGTTGGGCTATATTGTGGATTGGTGGGGCTATATTGTGGGCTGGTGGGGCTATATTGTGGGCTGGTGGGGCTATATTGTGGGTTGGTAGGATATACTGTGGACTGGTTGGGCTATATTGTGGATTGGTGGGGCTATATTGTGGGCTGGTGGGGCTATATTGTGGGCTGGTGGGGCTATATTATAGGCTGGTGGGGCTATATTGTGGGCTGGTGGGGCTATATTGTCTTATTTGTAACACTTAAGGTCGTAGTATACTGTATAGCTTATTTGTACTTCCCAAAGGGAAAACTATCGTCCACAAAGGGTTAAACTTGCATACTCAAAGGGTTAAACCATCATCCTCAAAGGGTTAAACTATCTTCCCCCCAAAGGGTTAAGCTATCATCGTCAAAGGGTTAAACTATCGTCCTCAAAGGGTTAAACTATTATCATCTAAGGGTTAAACCATCATTCTCAAAGGGTTCAACTATCTTCCCCAAAGGGTTAAGCTATCATCGTCAAAGGGTTAAACTATCGTCCTCAAAGGGTTAAACTATTATCATCTAAGGGTTAAACCATCATTCTCAAAGGGTTCAACTATCGTCCTCAAAGGGTTAAGCTATCATCGTCAAAGGGTTAAACTATCGTCCTCAAAGGGTTAAACTATTATCATCTAAGGGTTAAACCATCATTCTCAAAGGGTTCAACTATCATCCTCAAAGGGTTAAGCTAGCATACTCAAAGGGTTAAACTATCGTCCTCAAAAGGGTTAAATTACACACGACCTCACAAGTGGCTGATAATCTTGGCCTAAAGAAATAAAGGTTAGATAAACACAGACAGACAGAAGGAAGAAGGACAAGGAGTAACGGAGAAGAGAAATAATAGAATAACACATAAACATATAATAAGGAATAAAGTAGAAGACACGAAAATGAAGGATAATTATATAATAAAAGATAATATAATGTGAACGATGAAGTACAGAGAGAGAGAGAGAGAGAGAGAGAGAGCCATAACATAATAAAGACAACAAAACATTAAGACAGAATAAGACATAAAAACTAAAATAAAGGAGAATAAGAATAACCTAAAAAAATAAAGATTATAAATGTAACACAAAATAAGCAATAAAGGTTTGGAAGAAAATATAATAAAAGTGTAAATAAAGAAAATAGATTAATAAAAGCAATAAAATGAGAGTAAGGAAGGAAAAGTTATATACAGAATAACGCACACACACTGACACACGCACACACACACACACACATACACTGACCCCCCTCGGTAAACACTATAACAAGGTTTACAGTGAGCTGCCTTAGTGAGAAGGTGACGGTGATTGTTGTGATGGTGTCTGGTTATTCACACCCACTACCATGCAAGGTGTTCTGCTGCCCTACAACCACTGCCACCCATCACTATCACCATCACTATCACCATCACTACCACCATCATTATCACCATCACTATCACCATCACTACCACCATCATTATCACCATCACTATCACCATCACTACCATCACTACCACCATCACTATCACCATCACTACCACCATCACTACCATCTATCACCATCACTATCACCATCACTATCACCATCACTATCACCATCATATCACCATCACTATCACCATCACTACCACCATCACTACCACCATCACTATCACCATCACTACCACCATCACTACCACCATCATTATCACCATCACTATCACCATCACTATCACCATCACTATCACCATCACTATCACCATCACTATCACCATCACTACCACCATCACTATCACCATCACTACCACCATCACTACCACCATCACTATCACCATCACTACCACCATCACTATCACCATCACTATCACCATCACTATCACCATCACTATCACCATCACTACCACCATCACTATCACCATCACTACCATCATTACTGTCGCCATTACTACCATCATCATTATCACCATCACTACCACCATCACTACCACCATCACTATCACCATCACTACCATCATTACTGTCGCCATTACTACCATCATCATTATCACCATCATACCCCCATCACTATACCATCACTATCACCATCCTACCACCATCACTATCACCATCACTATCACCATCACTACCACCATCACATCACCATCACTACCACCATCACTATCACCATCACTATCACCATCACTACCACCATCACTATCACTATCACCATCACTATCACCATCACTACCACCATCTATCACTATCACCATCACTATCACCATCACTATCACCATCACTATCACCATCACTACCACCATCACTATCACCATCACTATCACCATCACTACCACCATCACCATCACCATCACTACACCATCACTATCACCATCACTATCACCATCACTACCACCATCACTATCACTATCACCATCACTATCACCATCACTACCACCATCATTATCACCATCACCATCACTACCACCATCACTATCACCATCACCATCACTATCACCATCACTACCACCATCACTATCACCATCACTACCACCATCACCATCACTATCTCCAGGACCACATTCTTCCTACAACCACAACAATTACCGACATTACTCCTAAAACGGCCTACACATCAGTCATCTTTACGAACACACACACACACATACACACACACACACACACACACACACACACGCACCTCACGGAGCCGTCAGCGGGCACTTGACCTGGTTCCTGCTGCCCTAATGACCAGTGATGGTGCCTCTGTCACTCATTATGGTGCTACACACACACTGTACCTCCTCACACAAGTCCTCCTGACAGTTCACCCTCTCACACTACACTCCCGAGTCTCCCCCACTCTACACACCCTCAAACTACACACCCCTCACTACACTCCCTCACACTACCTCCTCACACTCCTCCTTCACACCACACTCCCCGACGCTACACCCTCACTACACTCCCTCACACTACACTCCCTCACGCTACTTCCTCACACTACACTCCCTCACACTACACACCTCACACTACACTCCCCTCCACCACACTCCCTCACTACCTCCTTCACACCACCCCCCCACACTACACTCCCTCACTACACTCCCTCACACTACACTCCTTCACACCACCTCCCTCACACTACCTCCCTCACACTACACTCCCTCACACTACCTCCCTTACACTACACTCCTTACACTACCTCCCTCACACTACCTCCCTCACACTACACTCCCTCACACTACCTCCCTCACACTACGCTCCTTCACACCACACTCCCTCACACTACCTCCCTCACACTATATGGATAGGCTAAAACGTGCTTCCAAAAATATTTCACACTCATAAATCGTCCATGTGTCAGGTCCGGTAAGGCTGACACATCATATATTTTACATAACACTGAGAAGAATCCCTAGCCGCAAAGGATAATCCAGACAAGATTTGGGTTGTGTAATGGGCGGTGACAGTTGCTGGAAGACAGACAGACAGACAGACAGATAAACAGGCAGACAGACACACAGACAGACAGACAGAGAAGGACAGTCAGCAAACAGTTTGTCGATTTATAACAAGATATACTACTAGTGGTGCACCCCCTCCCACATCCCTCTCCCCTCCTTCTCCTCCTTCTGTACTACCTCCCCCTCCTCTCCCCAGTGCCCCCATCTTCCTCTCCCCAGTGCCCCCATCTTCCTCTCCCCAGTGCCCCATCTTCCTCTCCCCAGTGCCCCACATCTTCCTCTCCCCAGTGCCCCTCCCCCTACACAATCTCTGACAGACAAGACAAGATTTTTGTTACGTCACATGTCAACAGCAGGAAGAAATGGGAGCCCTGCCACAGAAAGAAGAGCTCCTGCCCTCGTAGTAACACAAACATACACCAGTCATTATACTATGTTTCTTCAGATGGCGGTAATCTCTCTCTCTAAGTCTCAAAAGTGTTAAGTAAATTGTTGGGTTATTATTGTAAATACCAGAGATAGACCGGGAAACACTTGCTAACGTTTCTTCCTCTCACACACTGTATTTTTCTTTTACACATAAACGGCTGAATCAGCTAACTTCTTAAAAACAAATTATATAACAAACCATTACAACAAATTATATAACAAATCATACAAATTATATAACAAATTATACAACAAATTATATAACAAATTATCCAACAAATTATATAACAAATTATACAACAAATTATATAGCAAAACTAATATAATTATCCATATAGATGTACAAACACAAAGGGATATAGAGAGAGACCTAAAACAACTCCTTTATGTACAAGAGGTGGTGGAAAAGTAACTCAATTGTATGTAATAATTTTTCCCCGGAGATCACACAGTAACTAAGTTTAGGTGTGTACCATAAGGCTCAAGTACTGTACTGTACCCTAACCTAACCTAACCTAACTTAAGCTTACCTAACTTAATATAACCTAACCTAACCTAACTCAAATTAACCTCTTCTTAATATTAACCTAACCTGACCGAACTTAAGCTTACCTAACTTAATATAACCTAACTTAACCTAACCTAACTATACCAAAGCTATCCTCACGTAAAGCTTAGTCACCCCAGCATATTTCACCTGAAGATTAATCACCCTAATGCTAACCTAACCTAACCCCCAACCAGCGTTATGTCAATTAGGTTAGGTGGGTAGTGAGTAATAAGGTAAGGTAAGGTAAGGTAAGGTAAGGTAAGGTTAGGTAAGGTTAGATTAAGGTAAGGTAAGGTAAGGTAAAGGTAAGGTAGGTAAGGTAAAGGTTAGGTAGAGAATTAAGGTAAGGTAAGGTAAGGTTAGGTTAGGTAAGGTAAGGTAAGGTAAGGTAAGGTTAGGTAAGGTTAGTTTAGGTTAGGTAAGGTAAGGTAGAGGTTAGGTAAGGTTAGTTAAGGTTAGGTAAGGTAAGGTAAGGTAAGGTAAGGTAAAGGTAAGGTAAGGTAAGGTTAGGTTAGGTAAGGTTAGTTAAGGTTAGGTAAGGTAAGGTGCAAGGTAAGGTAGGTTAGATAGGTTAGATAAGGTAAAGGTAAGGTAAGGTTAGGTTAGGTAAGGTAAGGTAAAGGTAGGTAAGGTTAGGTAAGGTTAGTTAAGGTTAGGTAAGGTAAGGTAAGGTAAGGTAAGGTAAGGTTAGTTAAGGTTAGGTAAGGTAAGGTAAGGCAAGGTAAGGTAAGGTAAGGTTAGTTAAGGTTAGGTAAGGTAGGTAAGGTAAGGTAGTAAGGTAAGGTTAGGTAAGGTAAGGTAAGGTAAGGTAGGTAAGGTAAGGTAAGGTAAGGTAAGGTTAGTTAGGTTAGGTAAGGTAAGGTAAGGCAAGGTAAGGTAAGGTAAGTTAGTTAAGGTTAGGTTAGGTAAAGGTAAGGTAAAAGGTAAGGTAAGGTTAGATAAGGTAAGGTTAGATAAGGTTAGGTAAGGTATGGGTAAGGTAAGGTTAGGTAAAGGTAAAGGTAAGGTAAGGTATTAAGGTAGGTAAAAGATGGAGTAAGGTAAGGTAAGGTAAGGTAAGGTAAGGTTAGGTTAAGGTTAGGTTAGGTTAGGTTAGGTTAAGGTATTAAGGTAAAAGATGAGTAAAGGTAAGGTAAAGGTAAGGTAAGGTAAGGTTAGGTAAGGTAAAGGTAAGGTAAGGTTAGGTAAAGGTAAGGTAAGGAGTAAGGTAAAGATAAGGTTAGGTAAGGTTAAGGTAAGGTTAGGTAAGGTAAGGTAAGGTAAGGTAAGGTAAGGTTAGGTTAGGTAAGGTAAAGGTAAGGTAAGGTAAAAGGTAAGGTAAGGTAAGGTTAGGTAAGGTAGGTAAGGTTAGGTTAGGTAAGGTTAGGTAAGGTAAGGTAAGGTTAGGTAAGGTAAGGTAAAGGTAAGGTAAGGTGAGGTTAGGTTAGGTTAAGGTATGTAAAGGTAAGGTAAGGTATGTAGGTAGGTGTAAGGTTAGTTAGGGTTAGGGTAAGGTTAGGTTAGGTTAGAAGGTAGGTAAGGTAAGGTAAGGTAAGGTAAGGTAAGGTAAGGTATAAGGTTAGGTAAGGTAAGGTAAGGTAAGGTAAGGTAAGGTTAGGTAAGGTAGTTAGGTAAGGTTAGGTTAGGTAGGGTTAAGGTAAGGTAGGGTTAGGTAGGTTTAGGTGTTAGGTAAGGTAAGGTAAGGTTAGGTAAGGTAAGTAGGTTAGGTAAGGTATGGAAGGTAAGGTAAGGTAAGGGTTAGGTTAGGGTATGGCTGCTAGGGGTAAAGTTAGGTAAGGTTAGGTTAGTTAGGGTTAGGGTAAGGTTAGGTATGTAAGGTAAGGTAGTAGGAAGGTAAGGTAAGGTAAGGTAAAGAGTTAGGTTAGTAAGGTAAGGTAAGGTAAGGTAAGTAAGTATGGTTAGTAAGGTATGTAATTAGGTAATGTAGGTAAGGTATGTAAGGTTAGGGTAAGGTAAGGTAAAGTTAGTAGGTAAGGTATGTTAGGGTATGTAAGGTTAGGTAAGGTTAGGTATGTTGTTAGGTATAAGGTAAGGTAAGGTATGTAAGTAAGGTAAGGTAAGTAAGGTTTAGGTTAGGTTAGGTTAGGTAAGGTAAGGTAAGTTAGGTAAGGTATGTAAGGTAAGGTTAGGGTTAGGAAGGTTAGGTAAGGTAAGGTAAGGTAAGGTAAGGTAAGGTAGTAGGGTAAGGTAAGGTAAGGTAAGGTTAGGTAAGGTAAGGTTAGGTAAGGTAAGGTAAGGTTAGGTAAGGTAAGGTAAGGTAAGGTTAGGTTAATTTGGGTCGTTGTAAAGTTCCAAGACATTTGTGTGATAAAATTGCACGATAACGAAATTTCTTCTATGATGTTTATGAAAGAAAACCCCGATTATTATCAGATCCTGTCGACCATTACCCAGACAAAACGTATTTTATTATCTATATAAATTGTTTGTACAGGTCTTCTACGTGACAAGCTGGGGATTGTTAACACTGGGGCCTATTAGGACTGGGCTCTATTAGCATTGGAGCATATTAGAACTAGCCTATTAGAACTGGGGCCTATTAGAATTAGTACCTATTAGGACTGGGGAGTATTAAGACTGGGGTATATTAACACTGAAGCATATTAGAACTGGGGCCTATTAGAACTGGGGCCTATTAGAATTAGTACCTATTAGGACTGGGGAGTATCAGAAATGGGGCCTATTGGTACTGGGGCTCATAGAGGATAACCTGGCCGTAGAGGCGAGGCAGGTGTGGGATCTGTTGGTCTTAAGGGATTATCATCTTTACAAAGAGACGACCATCCTGACCTGGTGAAATAATATGATGTATTTATCTGTAAGAGAGAGAGAGAGAGAGAGAGAGAGAGAGAGAGGTAGAGGTGAGCCAGACAGCGTGGCGCCTAACAGGGCTGGCGGGCGGCCAAGAGCGCGGCAGGTGACCTTCCCAGAAGCTACTCCACCTCCCTTGTTGTGCTCATTCACACCCCCTTTTGCGTGCGTGCGTGTGTGTGTGTGTGTGTGTGTGTGTGTGTGTGTGTGTGTGTGAATGGTTAGTTTATTGTGTTCCCCATTTTCATCCTGTGAGTGATAGAAAAAGAATTACCTAGTAGAGGTCACAAGGGTGTGTTGTGTACTGTACAGTATAACAAGCCTCACGTATATAGTGGAGGTGAATGTTACAGAGACTTTACTGTACATCTTTTGTTTAGGTCTGTACACAGTTGATTTACCCTACTAGGTGTAAACTGAGGATACAGGCTTAATAAACAGTAAGCTTGGACCTGTCCCTAAAAGGTTCGGTGAGTTGACTAGTGCCTGTGTGCACTTGTCTGCTTAATTCAAATTCATCACCAAGTTCTTTTCCTGTTTACAGTGTTTTAGGTTTTCTTGACAGACCTACTGTATACCTGGTGTAGATGGTCTGTAGGTTATGTGTATGTTCAAGAACTCTCACAATGACGGTGTGTTAAGAGATATAGGCGGCGTGTGATCGTTCGTTTAGGGAAAAGTGGGTGTTGTGATGCTGTCTTCTAGAGCGGCGGTTCACGGACTGACATATTGTAACAGTTTCATGGACACAATGTTGTCCTGTGTGTGTGTGGGGGGGGGGTGTCCTCCCAGCACCAGGTCCCCCAATACCAGGTTCTCCTCCCAGCACCAGGTTCCCTCCCAGCACCAGGTTCCCTCCAACACAGGTCTCTCTCCCAGCACCAGGTCCCTCCCCAGCACCAGGTCCCTCCCCAGCACCAGGTCCCCCCCAGTACCAGGTTCTCCTCCCAGCACCAGGTTCCTCCCAGCACCAGGTCCCTCTCCCAGCACCAGGTCTCTCTCCCAGCACCAGGTCCCTCCCAGCACCAGGTCCCCCTCCCAGCACCAGGTTCCCTCCCAGTACCAGGTCCCCTCCCAGCACCAGGCCCTCCCAGTACCAGGTCCCTCCTACTCAGGTCCCTCCCCAGCACGAGAATAAACAACAACTCACCAAAGGGGAGGAAGGAAGGGGGGGAGGCACCAATTAGGAGGGGCGGGGGCACTGCTGGCACAGATGGTTTGGGAACACTGGGGTGACGCCATGTCTGCCAGCTGCCGAAGGATGTCACCCCAACTCCTCCTTCCCTTCCTTTTCCCACTCACCGATTCCTCCTCTTCCTCCCCCTCCCTCACCTTCCTCGTCTTCCCAACATCCCCCCTTCAACCTCTCTCCCATTTTCCTTCGACATTCTATCATTCACTCTTTTTCTTACCATTCCTCCTTCCCACTCCCCAAATTACCTCTCTTCCGCCCTACTCCCCAAATCTACCTCTTCCGCCCCACTCCCAAACCTACCTCTCCTGTCCCACCTCAATCTACCACTCCCCAAATCTACCTCTCCTGTCCCACTCTCTAAATCTACCCCTCACACCGTTTCCTCTACCGTTCCATAAGCCTCTTCCCCAAATCCCACCTGACTCCCTGCCTCCTCACCCATTCTCCACTGTTCCCTTTATCTTCCCACTACCCTCTCCTCTACTCCCTCCCAATGTCCTTTATCTCACCTCCTCATCCCTCCCACTTCAACGTCTCTCCCTCTTTTCCACTTCATCTTAACCTCCTCAACTCCCCCTCCCCCTTCTTCACTATCCTCCTCCTCCACTATGGCCGCTCTTAAGTCTTCTTCCCCACCTCCCTGGCTCCTGACCTCTCACAGGCAATGACTAGCATCGTCTGTGGCGTGAGGTAGAGATGGAGGGGAGGAGGAGGTGAATCACACACACACACACACACACACACACACACACACACACACACACACACATACACACACACACACACGAGGAGTTGCTTACATAGCGTTAGGGTCACCGTAAAGCAATACGTGTTTGAGTGACTCACCTCAGGTCCACCACACACTCGTACACGTGAATTAACCCAAGTATCTGATGCCCCATAAGGTGATAGGCAGGAAGAGCCGCAATATATCGTAATTTGGCCGTATTTTCTTCCATCCCATAAACAGCGTTGTTCATATGGCAACACATCAGGACTTCGTGAGTAATCTAAATAAAAAATCTCTCACGTGTTAAATTTCTCGCTTCAGAAAGCACAGAGATATGAATAGTCCTTAACTTTTTAATATTGAATTATTATTATTTTTGTTTCTGCCGGGGGAGGGGGTAATGTATCAGTATTCAGTATACTTACTTTGTTCTATCTAAGGAAGTCATTACACCGGAGAGCAAATGAAGACCATTAATAATTTAATCATTTGGAACTTAAAAAAGATTCTTGTTCTCACCAACCTCTGCTGCACAACTCATAATGTAGAGAGAATCATAATAACAAACTGGGGTAAATCACACACACACACACACACACACACACACACACACACACACACACACACTTACCAGTACCAGACGACGACCGACCACTCGTTAACACCTTACCTGTAGAGACAGAGAGAGACACGTTAGAGATGATGAGACAACCAGCAGGATGTGGCACAGACCCTCCCTCAGTGACCCGCACGTGCTGGCATTAAGGTCATAAGTGCTATCAGTGCCATGACTCACGACCAACCGTGACAACCTCCTCCTCCCTCCTCCTACCACCATGATATCTTCCATCAGATTGGTTGGATATTGGTTGTGGTGGTGGTGGGTTGTGATGGATTGTGGTGACGATTGTGATGGTGGTGGTATAATGTGGTGATGACGGTGGTTGATTGTGGTGATGGGAGGTTGTGATGGTAGTGGAAGGTAACAGCTCTCTGGATGCTCTATACTGTATGTCTATTAAGAATCAATTATATGTTTGTCCTCCTTTATATATGCTGAACTAGTTAGATCTCACTCCTCTTGATAAGCCTCTAGTCTTATTTACTTTACAAACTCTATTTATAAACTTTTATCTATTTGCCTTACCCCATTTTCTTTGTTAATCCCTCCCATATCTACATAATCTGACTGATCTGGGCTACGATTCTAAAAAAAAAAAAAAAAAACCTAAGTTCAATTATCCCTAAATGGAAATGTAAGAATTCACCACATGAAAAATACACTGAGTTTTTACCTTAAGTAGACACGTAGAGGAGAAAATTATCGTACAAAAATATCAGTGAAGCCTCGACTTTAGCCTCAACCGTCGGGCCACCATCGCCGCAGTGAACCCTCGACCGTATAGTCCATACTGGCCACCTCCCAACATGATCGACCTGACCACCTGTGGCGACTTCCACTTTTCCCCAACACACTCAACTGTGATGGACTTGTAAACTACTCGACAAAGGTCTGAGCCAAGCCATAATTTCTACCACAACATGGGTGTCGGAGAGCCGTGAGAGCTGGGAGTTAGGGGCTATATGGTGGGAGGGATTTGGGAGGGAGGTCCAAAGAAGAGAGGGAGAAGAACAGAACCCAAAGAGGAGAGAGAGAGAGAGAGAGAGAGGAGAGAGAGAGAGAGAGAGAGAGAGAGAGAGAGAGAGGAGAGAGAAGAGAAGAGAAGAGAGAGAGAGAGAGAGAGAGAGAGAGGGAGAGAGAGAGAGAGAGAGGGGAAAGAGAAGAGAAGAGAGGAGAGAGAGAGAGGAGAGAGAGAGAGAGAGAGAGAGAGGAGAGAGAGAGAGAGTATCCTAAGGAGTATGAACCTTTGACCTCACCATCATCACTACATCAGCGTGAGGGAGAGACAAGTACTTCACGTCACCATGTACAGTACATCACTGTTACCTTTGTGTCACGTGCTAGAGAGAACACAACCTGGAGTTAAGAAAGTGTCACCTTTACAACCCCTGTATATAACAACCACAAAATATGGTTGATCGGGAATTATCTATTTTGCCACTTACAGCGGCTAGTTTATGTACACCCTGTATCACCCTGTGGGCGGTAGCGCAAAGGATTACGGAGTGGAGTTCACAAAGGGTCAGTATATAATCTAACCCTCGTGGTCAGGATATATATTTGGAATGTTACACAGTATTTCAATTACATTATTTGTTTATTTCTTTACATAAAGTGGTAACTTATTCACAAAATTGAGTACATATGTGAGGCAGTATGTCTGGCCTCACACTTTGTTATTCACATTTGCCTGAGTAGTATTCACATTGTGTATTTGGTTCTATACATGAGAACTGATATAGTTACTAAGTAAAAAAGTGGATACAATCTTAATATGTGGGCTCTCTTGCCAGTTAGAGATGAAGTGTTGTGCCATTTCACACACAGTGCTTGGACCTGTCCTTGAAAGGTTCTATCTTCATAACAGTCGAGGACGTGAAGTGTGTGGCCATATGTTTCCACACACACTTTACATTTAGTCTTGTTCACATGCTTGAGGGATATGTTAATTTCAGAGGTACTTTTATACCCAAACGTTAGTCTGGCACAGTGGTTCTCAACCTGGGGGACACGTTACGGCATGATTTTAGGGGGGTCACGGTGGGCTGTTACAAGTTGTAAATGTGACAAGAAAATGTGAGGAATCTGAAATAAATACAAATGTCATTACGTATTTTGACTTGGGAGAAGACAAACTGGAGAGAGTAGTGGTTTCCAACAGCAGTCCTTGGGGTGGTTGATGCAACAGAAGAGGTTTCCCTCCAAATAGCAGAAGAAGGCCAACACAACTGGTGAAACTTTACTTAAGCCGTGTACTTTAGAGACGGTCAAGCGGGTTCTTGGAGAGACAAGTAAACGTAACATCCAGAGGATTTCCTTGTCAGGCGACGCGGCGAAACGGCGGATTATTGAAATGTCGGGTGACATAAAGAACAAGTGATAGAGAGAAGGAGGGAGGGAGAAGAAAGGGTAATATTTAGGGGGAGGGCAGGTTAAGGGCAATGAAGGGTAAAATAGGGCAGACCAAGACAAGGTAGGCCTACTGGGGTGAGGGATACACACACATACACACATGTGGCCAACATCCATTTCTTGCGTGATTGGCTGTGGGTAGGCAATTACCCTACACAATACACCTGCCCAGAGCTCTTCACCTCCCTCTCCCCAGGACTGGTCTTCTCCTTCCTTCTCTTACCTCTCTTCACTCACCACCTCTTTTCAAGACCTGAACCTCTTTCTCCCGTTAAAAAAATGTAATAATAATAATAATAATAATAATAATGAACTTTGGAGTAAATAAACGATTATTTTCAGTTATTTTCCAACTTGATTCTCCAGCGCTCTAACATTAATCACCCGGGGTCTAATATTACTAATCACCCGCTCTCACATTAATCACCCGGGGCTCTCACATTAATCACCCGCTTCACATTAATCACCCGCCTTACATTAATCACCCGGGTTTCTGCATCAATCACCCGGGGTTTTCATATTAATCACCTCATAACATTAATCACCTGGCTATAAATAGTCACCTGCTCTAATATTTAATCACCCGTCTCTATTAATCACCTGCTCTAACATTAATCACTCATTAATCATCTGCTCTAACATTAGTCACCCGGGTTCGATTAATCACCCGGGCCCCAACATTAGTTACCCGGGGCTCTAACATTAATCACTGGGGCTCATTAATCACCCGCTCTAACATTAGTCACCCGCTCTAACATTAATCACCCGGCTCCAACATTAATCACCCAGGGTTTAATATTAGTCACCCGGGCTCTAACATTAATCACCCGGGGTTTGATGATCACCTGCTCTAACATTAGCCACCCGGGGTTCTAATATTAATCACCCGGCTGCAAACATTAATCACCTGGGCACTAGTTGTCTCCATCTGGGTTTTAAAAAGAGCCCCATAGAGCCACTTAGGGTGACAGGTGAGTCAACCATTATACCTGCAGAACAAATGAACGTCGGGGATCTTTTATTCCTCTGATCCTTTCTTCCCTTTAAGGAGAGAAGGGGTGTATAGAAAGGGGGGTAAAGGAAGGGGTTAAGGGCATGGGAGGTAGGTAGGTAGATGGGGGGTACTTGGAGGTGGGGAGGGAAAACACTGAGATAAAGAAAGAGACAGAGAGGGTGGAAGGACAGGGAGAAGGAAGTGTCTAACGAAGGAAGGAAGAAGGAGGGAGAGAAAGGAGGAGAGAAAGGAGGGCGGGAAAGGAGGGAGGGCAAGGTAGGGAAAGGAGGGGAAAGGAGGGCAAGGGGAGGGAAAGGAGGGCAAAGGAGGGAAAGGAGGGCAAAGGACGGAAAGGGAGGGCAAGGAGTAAAAAGGGAGGCAAGGGAGGAAAGGAGGGAAAGAAGGGAAAGGAGGGCAAAGGAGGGAAAGGAGGGCAAAGAAGGGAAAGGACGGCAAGGGAGGAAAGGGAGGGGCAAGGAGGGAAAGGGACAAAGGGCGGAAAGGAGGGCAAGGGAGGAAAAGGAGGCGGAGGGAGGGAAAGGAGGGCAAGGGAGGGAAAGGAGGGCAAGGGAGGAAAGGAGGGCAAGGGAGGGAAAGGAGGAGGGCAAGGGAGGGAAAGGAGGGCAAGGGAGGGAAAAGGAGGGCAAGGGAGGAAAAGGAGGGCAAGGGAGGAGGGCAAGAAGGAAAGGACGGCAAGGGAGGGGAGGAGGGAAGGGGAGTTTTGACGAGGTACAAAAAGGAGGAGGCTGACAGTGAGAGAAAGAAAAGAAAAAGCAGGTCTGACGGAGGGTGGGAGGAGAAGGAAGGAGGGAAGGAAGATGGAGGGAAGGAGAGAGAGGAGGGAGGAGGAGGGAGGAGGAGGGGACAGGAGAGATTGAGAAAGAGAGAGAAAAAATGAGCTCTTGTTTGGGCAGCGGAGCTTACACAGTTTTTACGTTGCCCTTTGAGGTGTTTTATCTGGGAGATTTTTAAGCAGGAATTAGGCCCCAGAGACTCACTAATCCCAGACCACAAGTGAAGCTAATTTTTCACCATTTCTCGCCACACACGAGGTCGTAGCTGAGGTTTGGAAGGGATTTTAGCTGAGGTTTAAGGAGGTTTTTAGCTGAGGTTTTGAAGTTGTTTAGCTAACCTAACCTCTACTAGTGTACTGAACCTAACTAAACCAAACTAAACGTAACCAAGTCTCTAAACAAACCTAACCTCACCAAATCTAACCAAACCCAACGAGTTCTCTAACCGAACCAAACCAAACCTATCCAAAGCCCCTTAACCTAACCAAACCTAACCTGACGAAGCCCCTAACCTAACCTCACCAAACCTACCCAAGCCCCTAACCCAAACTAACCTAACCAAACCAAAACCCGACTTAACGTCAATCAAAACAGACACAAAAAGACTTAATTTAACATAAGGTATCCGACACTCTTACGACACATGTCACCTCCAGACACCTACGACACATGTCACCTCCAGACACTCTTACGACACATGTCACCTCCAGACACTCTACGACACATGTCACCTCCAGACACTTCCATTGACACATGTCACCTCCAGACACGACTACGACACATGTCACCTCCAGACACGACTACGACACATGTCACCTCCAGACACTCTACGACACATGTCACCTCCAGACACGACTACGACACATGTCACCTCCAGAAACTCTACAACACATGTCACCTCCAGACACGACTACGACACATGTCACCTCCAGACACTCTACGACATGTCACCTCCAGACACGACTACGACACATGTCACCTCCAGAAACTCTTACGACACATGTCACCCAGACACGACTACGACACATGTCACCTCCAGACACGACTACGACACATGTCACCTCCAGACACGACTACGACACATGTCACCTCCAGACACTCTTACGACACATGTCACTCCAGACACTCTTACGACACATGTCACCCAGACACGACTACGACACATGTCACCTCCAGACACGACCATGACACATGTCACCCAGACACGACTACGACACATGTCACCTCCAGACACGACTACGACACATGTCACCTCCAGACACGATCACACACATGTCACCTCCAGACACTCTACGACACATGTCACCCAGACACGACTACGACACATGTCACCTCCAGACACTCTTACGACACATGTCACCGACACTCTTATGACACATGTCACCTCCAGACACGACTACGACACATGTCACCTCCAGACACTCTTACGACACATGTCACCTCCAGACACTCTATGACACATGTCACCTCCAGACACGACTACGACACATGTCACCTCCAGAAACTCTACGACACATGTCACTCCAGACACGACTACGACACATGTCACCCAGACACTCCTGACACATGTCACCTCCAGACACGACTACACACATGTCACCCAGACACGACTACGACACATGTCACTCCAGACACGCCTACGACACATGTCACCTCCAGACACCTACGACACATGTCACCTCCAGACACGACTACGACACATGTCACCTCCAGACACGACTACGACACATGTCACCTAGACACGCCTATGACACATGTCACCCAGACACGCTACGACACATCCAGATCCACAGACACATGTCACTCCAGACACGACTACGACATGTCACTCCAGACACGACTACGACACATGTCACCTCCAGACACTCTTACGACACATGTCACCTCCAGACACCTACGACACATGTCACCCAGACACGTCACGACACATGTCACCTCCAGACACGACTACGACACATGTCACCTCCAGACACTCCTACGACACATGTCACCCAGACACTCTATGACACATGTCACCTCCAGACACTCTACGGCACATGTCACCCAGACACTCCTATGGGCACATGTCACCTCCAGACACTCTTACGACACATGTCACCCAGACACGACTACGACACATGTCACCTCCAGACACGACTACGACACACGTCACCTCCAGACACGACTACGACACATGTCACCTCCAGACACGACTACGACACAAGATGTAGCGGCAGTGTTCACGTCTTATTTCCATCATGGTTTATAAAGTTGTCTCTACTGTAGCTTGACGAGAGAGAGAGAGACTCCCAACATTATCCTATACGCTTGTTAAATTACACGGTTGTTAAATTACTGTTGTTAAATTACTCTGTTAAATTCACTCGTTAAATTACACTGTTGTTGATTAGATTGATGTTAATTACTGTTATTAAATTAGATTTGTGAAATTAGGGTAGACTTGTTAGTTACTGTTGCTAAATTAGACTCGTTAATTACTGTTGTTAAATTTGACTTGTTAAATTACTGTCGTTAAATAAGACTTGTTAATTACACTTTAAACTTATATTGTTGTTAATTAAGACTTGTTATACTTATCGACTTTTTACAATGTTTCTGATAATATTTGGTGCTCTAAAACAAAACACTCACCAAGAATTTAATGAGTTCCAACGCTTTTTTTCCCCTAACACAGGGAGGAGGCTCTCAGTTAGTCTTGTTTACTGTAACCAGGTGGCAGGCATCTTTTCCCGCCAACACTCTCAGCTGACGACAGAACCTTCACTTTTCCCGGGAAATTGTTTATGAAATTCTCGACAAGACTAAACAACTTCGTAAATTCTATAAATAATCAGTTTCAGTAACATTTAAATCATATGTGAAAATGATAAATATTTCTAGAATGTTGGTATCGTTGAAATATACTGAATATTTTATCCATTTTGAAAAACTTGATCACTTGAGGACCCAAAATCGATACAAATGGTTAAAAACAAATTAAACTCGACTCAACGGGAGAAAAGAAGTGCCCCACCCTCAGGTAGCTTTAGGGTGATTAATCAACGGGTGAAATAATCTGGGTGGGGGATGGCTAATGTATATATGATATAATGGAGAATATATAAGGCATGATAGACCAAAACAACCTCAACTATATCACGTTAAACAAAAGAATCGACTTAAACACAAACGAGGGAAGCTTAATATAGAGGTGGTACATAAATCCCTTTACCAACAACAATATCCTGTATATGAACTGCAACTTATGCGCCACTCTTTATGTTGTTGAAGAAAATACAGAATAAAAATAAAAATCTCTCTGTTGTAAAACATAAATAAACAACAACTAAATCACAAGAAGGTATAATACGTAGTCATACGGTTGTGCTGTTATTCTGTGTTAATCTACACTGCGAAGATGCTGAAAACCAACTTTTAAAGTGAGACAGATTGTAAGAGCATGGAAACACAAAAGAAGGCAAAGCATTCCACAGTTTGGCTGTGTGAGGAAAGAAGGAGGTACCATAACGGGCTATTCTAATGTGACCAACATCCACAGAGAAACGGTAGCACCGCGGGCAAGACGAGTGTTACGAGCCCACGGCCCTGCTGGCGGTACACAGGATGCCAACCACCGAACATTGCCTGTTAAAGTACCTGTAAGAGAGAGAGTGAAGCAACATTGGGCGAAGAGAAAGGGAGGAGAGATTGTCGACTAAAGGAGGAGAGTTAATAAGACGACATGCCTTTGATTCCATCCTATCTAACAGTTGAGCAGAAGACGAGCCACCCCAGGATATGAGAGAGCAGTACCTGCTAGGGACGAATGAATCCTTTATATACTTGGAGCAACTGCTCAGGAGGAAGTAGCTACGGCATCTGTACAGCATTCCCAGCTGGGAGGCAGCTTTAGCTATATTAATGATGTGATTTCTAGTACAAATTGGAGGAAATGGTGAGGCCTAGCATAATTATTTCAGAATTTGGCAGAATGATAGCATCCGAAATGTAATTGGGAGATCCCCACCTCCCCACCTGCTCCTACCTCCCCACCTGACCCCCACCTGCCCTACCTCCCCCACCCGTCTCCCACCCCCCCTACCTGCCCCCACCCTCCCCACCCGTCCCCCCACCCCCAACTGCCCCCACCCGCCCCCACACCCGTCCCCACCCCACCCGCCCCCAACCCCAACCCGTCCCCACCCCCACCCGCCCCCAACCCCCACCCCACCCGCCCCACCCCTCCCCCACCCCCACCTGTCCCCCACCCGCCCCCCACCCCACCTGTCCCCCACCCCACCTGGCCCCCACCCGTCCCCACCTCCCACCCGTCCCCACGTCCCCACTCCCCACCCGTCCCCACCTCCCCCACCCGGCCCCCACCCCCACCCGCCCCCACCTGCCCCCCACTCCGCCCCCCCCACCCGCCCCCACCCCCCCCACCCGCCCCCCCACCCGCCCCCACCTCCCCACCTGCTCCCCACCTCCCCCCACCCGCCCCCACCTCCCCACTCCGCCCCCCACCTCCCCCACCTGCCCCCCACCCGCCCTCCTCACCCGCCCCACCTCCCACCTCCCCCCACCTGCCCCCACCCGTCCCCTACCTCCTGCCTCACAAACAACAGAGAACCATTAATCATCACCCACCACACACAACTAACATTTCCTTCCACACCAATCCCATAACCCAACCCAACCTAACCCAACCTAATCCCAACCTAATCTAACCTAACTTGTTCCTAACCCAACTCCATCCTAACCCAACCTAACCTAAAACTAAACCAACCTAACCTAACCTAACCCAACCCAATCCTAACCTAATCTAACCTAACTTACTCTAACTAAACCCAACATAACCCAATCCTAACCTAATCTAATCTAACTTACTCTAATTCAACCTAACTCCCTTACCCCAACTGATGACGTATAAAGCCACCTGTAGCCACTCAACTACTGGCTTGAACTTGAGGCCACATCGTTAAATCCTCTACTTTAAACCTCGACCCAGAATAGGTTGGTTAGGTTAGGTTAGATAGGTGAGGGTTGGTTAGGTTAGATAGGTGAGGGTTGGTTAGGTTAGGTTAGGCTAAGAGGGGTTGGTTAGTTAGGTTTATACTGAACCAGTGAAGAATTTTCAGGTGAAGAATTTGATCTTTACTTGAGTGATAATTAAAATCATGTTTAATCACTTTGGAGTACAATACCTAGCCCTTTTCTTGAGTACAATACCTTAACCCTTCTTGAGTAATACCTTAACCCTTTCGAGTACAATACCTTAACCTTTTCTTGGTTACAATACTTTAACCCTTTCTTGATACAATTTAACCCTTTCTTGAGTACAAACCTTAACCCCGCCTTGAGTAATGTCTCAACCTTGAATACGATGACTTATCCCTGAGTTATAGGACATTGTACTGGGATTAAGATGTCAAACCAGATTAAATTACACTGGGTTGCCGTCTTTAGGTGAAGCTACTGCAGTCGAGATAGTTGTTGTGTAGTAGTGTGATGTGGTGGTGGCGGTACATAACACTGGTAGAAATGCGAGTAGTGGGTGATGGTGGTAGTAGTGGTGGTAAGGAGAGAGGGTAGTAGTAATAGTAGTGGTGTTGATGGTGGTGGAGTGGAGGGAGAAGGTGGTGTGGTAGGAGGGGGGGTAGGGCAGTAGTTGTGGTAGTGAGGGAGGTAGTAGTAGTTGTGGTAGTGAAGGGAGGGTAGCTGTGGGTAGGAGGGGGGGGTAGTAGTAGTTGTGGTAGTGAGAGGGGGTAGTAGTTGTTGTGGTAGTGAGGGGGGTAGTAGTAGTTGTGGTAGTGAGAGGGTAGTAGTAGTTGTGGTAGTGAAGGGAGGGGGTAGTAGTGGTAGTGAGGGTAGTAGTAGTTGTGGTAGTGAGAGGGTGGGGGTAGTAGTAGTTGTTGTAGTGAGAGGGGGGGTAGTAGTTGGTAGTGAGGAGGGAGGGGTGTAGTTGTGGTAGTGAGGGGAGTAGTAGTTGTGGTAGTGAGAGGGGGGGGTAGTAGTTGTGGTAGTGAGAGGGGAGGGGGTAGTAGCTGTGGTAGTGAGAGGGAGTGTAGTAGTAGTTGAGGTAGTGAGAGAGGTAGTAGCTGTGTAGTGAGGGGGGGAAGGAAAAGGACAAGAGTGGGAGGTGATTTGTTTCTGGAAATAACACACACAAAAAATCGTAAATCTTGGGAACGAGTGACGCTGAATTGGACGATTCTCACGACTAGCTCCCTACTGTCAGGTCCTCTCCTCCTCCCTCTGTCTTCCAGGTCTCCTTCCTTAGTGTTCCAGGTCCCCCCCACCCCCTCCTTTTTCCACTTATACAAAACTCATAAAACGACGAGAGACAGAGAGACAGACAAACAGAGATATATACACAGAAAACACACACATACAGACAGAGACAGCCACACACATACACAGACAGAGACAGCCACATACAGACAGAGACAGCCACACATACAGACAGAAACAGACATACAGACAGAGACAGCCACACATACAGACAGAAACAGACACATACAGACAGAGACAGCCACATACAGACAGACAGCCACACATACAAACAGAGACACACACATACACACAGAAACAGACACACATACAAAGAGACAGCCACACATACAAACAGAGACAGCCACACATACACACAGAAACAGACACACATACAAAGAGACAGCACACACACACAGACCCGACTCTGGGCCACACACAATCCCATCATTTCTCGCATGTGGCAAAAAATAAAGAATACCGTGAGTTGTGGTGTGGGTGAGACAGTGACCTCTCTGGGCAGAGACCCAGCTGGTACCGCCCATCAATCACTCATCACACCCTAGCCCAACACCTCAACGAGACGCCAGTTGAAGCTTCCTAGGATGAACTAATGTGAACCTGCGGGTGCAGGTGTGTGTGTGTGTTAGCCCCAGTACAGGTGTGTGTGTGTGTGTGCCTTCCCTACACCAGCACATCCCTCCTTACACCACCAGAGTTACTCTTCTCCAACAACCATTCATCTGCCAGCACTACAACACCTCCCCACACCACTACACATCTCCCCATACCATCCCCACACCTCCCCACATTATCCTACATCTCCCCACACCATCCTACACTACCACACCCACTTCCCCACCACCACAAACTTCCATACCACCACACACCAACACACCTCCCACACCACCACACCGGTCACCAGGCCTTCAACGAGCGTGACTTGTAATATGCTAAACACAGAACACTAAAAGTAATGACAACAACAACACGACAAACATACGTAGCAGTAATAGTCTCAACAAGTAACGAGTCTGTCAGGTACAAGTCAGTCAGTCAAAGGTCAGTAATATAGTCAGTCAGTCAGTAAGTAGTTAGTCAGAAAAGACAGTCTGTTGGAGCTGTCTCTACACGCAGCTCGGAAAATAAAAAAATACTGTATAAACTGGGAGCATTTCTTTAATTAATATGTATAGTATGCGATGGAGGAATACTTAAGATTCATAATGGTTACCACGAAGACGAAGTGACGATGAAGAAGACAAGTGATGACGATGAAGAAGAATTACTGATAGAGGACAAGAGCCAAGGACGACAACAAGAGATGATGATGAAGAAGACATGAAACGACGATGAAGAAGACATGAGACGACGATGAAGACAAGATGACGATGAAGACAAGAGACAAGGACGACAAACAAGAGGACGATGATGAAGAAGACATGAAACGACGATGAAGAAGACATGAGACGACGATGAAGACAGGATGACGATAAAGACAAGAAACAAGGACGACAACATGAGACGACGATGACAAAGTGAAGAGAGGCAATCAGATCAATTTCTCGTCACGATGGTGGGTCAGGGAGTAGGGGGGAGGGACTGGTGATGGCTGAGAACCTCATAGCAATCAAGACGCTCAACTTCCGCTACTATGAAGGAAGGAGCCACAACCACGACAGCAGGAAGAGCCACAGACCACAGGGTCTCAAAAGGCCCGATCCCAACCCCTCCCCCGCCAGGTCCTTCCCCAGCACAATCCTCCCCCAGGAAGGTCCACTCCCAACCAGGGCCTCCTCCTCACAGATCCCTGCTCAGCCAGATCCTTCCCCAGCCAGGTCCTACCCAACCAGATCCCCCAGCCAGGTCCTCCCCAGCCAGGTCCTCCCCCAGCCAGGTCCTCTCCCACAAGCCAGGCCTCCCCAGCCAGGTCCTTCCCCAGCCAGGTCCTCCCCACCAGCAAGGTCCTCTCCCCCAGTCAGTCCTCTCCCCAGCCAGGTCCTCCCCCTGAATCCTTTCCCAGCCAGGTTCTCCCATCAACAGGTCTCCCCAGTCAGGTCCTCTCCCAGCCAGGTCCTCTCCCCAGTCAGGTCCTTCCCAGCCAGGTCCCCCCAACAGGTCCCCAGCCAGGTCCTCCTCCTCAGCCAGGTCCTCTTCCCCAGCCAGATCCTCCCAGCCAGATCCCCCAGCCAGGTCCTCCCCAGCCTGCCCCAGCCAGGTACTCTCCCCAGCCAGGTCCTTCCCCAGCCAGGTCTCCCCCAGCAAGGTCCTCTCCCCCAGTCAGGTTCTTTTCCCCCAGCCAGGTCCTCTCCCCAGCTAGATCCTCCCCATCCAGGTCTTCCCCCCAGCCAGGTCCCTCCCCCAGCCAGATCCTTCCTCAGCCAGGTTTTCTCTCAGCGAACCCCCCACGGTCAGGAATAGTGACCAGGGACAAATTATCGAGACCTCCTTTTTTTTGTGCGTTAGTCACTTTTGTGAACGCCTTTACTTCTTTCTTCCTCTTTTATTTCTTTCCTCCCTTTCTTTCCTTCTTTCGACTCTTCCCCTTTTCTACCTCTCTTCCTTCTTTATTTCCTCCTTCCTTACTTCTTCCCTCCTTCCTTCTATCCTTCCTTCCTTCCTTGCTGACTTTATTTTTTCGAATCAATTGAAAATAAGACACCTGAGTCCACCCTAACGCTTACCCAGGGTTAGGTTAGGTTAGCGTTAGGTTAGGTTAGCGTTAGGTTAGGTTAGCGTTAGGTTAGGTTAGCGTTAGGTTAGGTTGGCGTGAGGGTGGTTAATCAAAGGTGAAATAAACGGGGGTGTCTGATCTTCAAGCGAGCTAATTTGTCTTTTAACAGGAAATAAAACCCATTTATTAAGTAAAAGACCAGTTTACCGGTTAACAATTACACCTTCCATATCTCCAGTTAACAGTTATTAACCCACATCTCCAGTTAACAGTCCAACGACCATACTTACCACACGAACCTTATGTCCCCACCTAAGAATTCTGCAGTACTCAACTCACTAATAACCATCACAGGTAAAACGTCACACACATACAATCACGACTCGAGGTCACATACCACGACTCCTACTTCCTGCACGACAGCACAATGTTACGACGTCTTGATGTAGGACCGTCAGATTAAGTCGGGATGATGTTTAGATTACCTGTCGTGATGTGAGGGGGAGTGAGGAGGGTGAAGGAGAGGTTAAGGAGGGTGAGGAGGGAGGAGGGTGTGTTCAGGTATTTCGTGATTAAAACTCATAATGGCTAGATATGTCTCTTATGTCTGCAGGTGTGTGTGTGTGTGTGTGTGTGTGTGTGTGTGTGTGTGTGTTACCTCTCTAAATCATGTCTGGTATCTCTAAAATCTGTTCCTTTCTCTGTACGTCAGTCTCTAATCTCTGTACGTCTGTCTCTTATCTCTGCGTCTGTCTCATATTTCTGTACGTCCGTCTCTTATCTCTGCACGTCCGTCTCTATTTCTGTACGTCTGTCTCTTATCTCTGTCCGTCCGTCTCTTATCTCTGCCCGTCTGTCTCTTATCTCTGCACGTCTGTCTTATCTCTGTCCGTCTGTCTCTTATCTCTGTCGTCCGTCTCTTATCTCTGCCCGTCCGTCTCTTATCTCTGTACGTCCGTCTCTTATCTCTGCACGTCTGTCTCTTATCTCTGTCCGTCCGTCTCTTTATCTCTGCCCGTCCGTCTCTTATCTCTGCCCGTCCGTCTCTTATCTCTGCACGTCTGTCTCTTATCCCGTCCGTCTCTTATCTCTGCCCGTCCGTCTCTTATCTCTGCCCGTCCGTCTCTTATCTGCACGTCGTCTCTTATCTCTGTACGTCTGTCTCTTATCTCTGTACGTCCGTCTTATCTCTGCCCGTCCGTCTCTTATCTCTGCCCGTCCGTCTCTTTATCTCTACCGTCCGTCTCTTATCTCTGCCGTCCGTCTCATCTCTGTACGTCCGTCTCTTATCTCTGCCGTCCGTCTCTATCTCTGTACGTCCGTCTTATCTCTGCCCGTCCTCTCTTATCTCTGCCGTCCGTCTCTTCTCTGCCCGTCCGTCTCTTATCTCTGCCCGTCCGTCTCTTATCTCTGCCCGTCCGTCTCTTATCTCTGCTACGTCCGTCTCTTATCTCTGCCGTCGTCTCTATCTCTGCCGTCCGTCTCTTATCTCTGCCCGTCCGTCTCTTATCTCTGTCGTCGTCTCTATCTCCCGTCCGTCTCTCTTATCTCTGTACGTCCGTCTCTTATCTCTGCCCGTCTGTCTCTTAACTCTGTACGTCCGTCTCTTATGCCCGTCTGTCTCTTATCTCTACCGTCCGTCTCTTATCTCTGCCCGTCTGTCTCTTAACTCTGTACGTCCGTCTCTTACTCTCTGCCCGTCCGTCTCTTATCTCTGTAGTCCTTCTGTCTCGTAACTCTGCCCGTACGTACGTGTGTCAATCTTCTTAAATAAATGAAATTGAATTTTGCCGCAGACAGCAATTAGTTTATTATGACCCCCATACAGTGAGGTCAAAAGTTGGAAGTCCTGATGTTGTTGGAGAACTCGAGTTAGTCCCTGTTCACCTAGCAGTAAAGTAAGGTACCTGTTGTAAGTCGAAAGTTGCAATTCGTATTCAGGGAGTTGTTGGAGCTTCCAATAACTTGATGACATAAACCATTGACTCTTCAGGCTTCTGCCCTTGACTCTTCAGGCTTCTCGCCCTTAACTCATGAGACATAAAGACAAGCATGACCTTAGCATGCTTCCCTGTTGGGCGCTGTAAAGCTCTGCGCTTCACCTTACACAAGGATGTAGGGAGTGCCCAATAAAAAAAAAAAAAAAAAAGGTACAGTGAGGGTCAACGACTTTCCCAACCAGCGGTCGGAAGCCCAACAAGGCAGGCAGGATTCGTCTCCTTCCTGCCCCTGGTTAAGTTCCCCTCCTCCTCCCTCACCCCCCTCCTCCTCTACTCGTGTGAGGTTGAGTGACCAGGTCCTCCCTCATTGGTCCACGAGATCTTAACTTCAGGTTTGCTCTTCCTCAAACATGTGTGTGACTTTTACCCTAACCTAACCTTTACCCCCCAATCTTTCCCTTCCCTTACGACCTTATTCTTCCCTAAATATTCCCCGCTGTCACTCCTCTCCCTCATCCTCCTCCCGTTAACACCTCGTTCTCTGGTCCTCCTCCCCCATCACCCTCTCGCTATTTCCTATCTCATCCTCCTCCCGTTCACCCCCCCTCCATGTCACCTTCCTCGCCTTAGTTAAGTGTGACCTCAGTCCTGGCACCACCCCTATCCCAAGGTCATCACCGCCCCCTCGTCCCCCAGCTCGACAATTACCTCATGCATTTAAGTAGTTAGTGTCAGTGTGTGTGTGTGGCGCTGAGGAGGTGTCAGCCATATGTCCTCCCCCCTCCTCTTCGCCGTCTGATGCGTGTGTTGGGAAGGAGAGGGTGAGGAGATGAGGGGGAGGGTGGGCAGTAGTGTGAAGTGTGTTGAGTAGAGACTATTCACCCTACACGCACCTCCTCACACACTCATCCCCCCTCACCTCTTAACACACTCATCTCTCCATCGTTCTTAACACTCTTCACTCCTCTGTACACACTCACCCTTCTCACACCAATCCATAACACACACCCCTCACACTCCTTACCACTGGTCATCTTAACACCCTTTTATTGTCACTTTTTTTTTGCTTATGGTCAACACTGCACTCCAACCCTCCCTCACCCCGCCCCCCCTCACCACCTCCCCTCCTCACCCCTCACCACCTCGCCTCCCTCACCCCTCACCCACCTCGCCTCCTCACCCCTCACCACCTCTCCTCCTCACCCCTCACCACCTCCCCTCCTCACCCCTCACCCCTCTCCTCCTCACCCTCACCCACCTCCCGCCTCCTCACCTCTCACCACCTCTCCTCCTCACCCCTGACCACCTCTCTTCCCCTCACATCTCGCCTCCTCACCCCTCCACCTCTCCCCTCACCCCCCGTCTCGCCTCTCCTCACCACCTCTCCTCCTCACCCCACCTCTCCTCCTCACCCTTCCTCTCACTAACACCCAGCCCCTCCTCCCCCTCACCACCTCTCCTCCTCACCCCCCATCTCCTCCTCACCCTTCCTCTCCCACTAACACCCAGCCCTCCCTCACCCCTCACCACCTCTCCTCCTCACCCCACCTCTCCTCCTCACCCTTCCTCTCCTAACACCCAGCCCCTCTCCACCCCTCCCTCCCCCACCCCATCCGCCCTTCATTACTTTAAATTAAAAACATCTGTGAGTTGAGTCTTCAAATAAAACTATTAGTGTACTGTGTGGAGATGTTATCGTGGCGGCGGCACAGTGCCAGACGCCGGGGGAAGAATGAGGGGGCATGAAAGGAGAGAGAGAGAGGGGTAAGAGGAGCAGGAGGAGGGACAGGAGGCAGGGGTCGGAGCTGGAGGAAAGCTGTTGTTGTTGTAGTGGGATTGGTGTGGCGCTACAACAGCCAGGGTCAGTAAGTACAGACAATACACAACTTATCATAAAAGGAACATGTAACAGCTAGTACCTAAAACGGGGGAGAAGAGAGGGGAGGAGAAGAAGAGGGAGGAGAAGGAAGTGGGAGGAGAAGAAGAGGATGAGAAGGAAGGGGAGGAAGAAGAAAGAGAAGAGGAAGAGGGAGGGGGAGGAGGAGGAAGAGGGAGGAAGAAGATGGAGGAGGGGAGGAGGAGGGGGAGGAAGGAGGAGGAGGAGGAGGAGGGGGAAGAGGAGCAGCAGGAGGAGGGAGGAGGAGGAGGAAGGAGGAAGAGGGAGCAGGAGAAGGATGGAGGGGGAGGAGGAAGAGGGAGGAGGAGGAAGGAGTGAGGAGGACGAGGAAGAGGGTGGAGGAGGAAAAGAAAAGGAAGATGATGACAAGGAAGAGGTGAGAAGAAGGAGGAAGAAGGAAGAGTGGAAAAAAGGGAGGACAAAGAGGAAGAGGAAGGATAAGAAGGAAGAAGGGGAGGAGAAAGGAAGAAAGGGGGAGACCAAATAGGAAGAGGAGGAGGAGAAAAGAAGAGAGGAGAAGGAAAGGAACACTGAACTGGAGGAAGAGATGGAGGAGGAGGAGGAGGAGGAGGAGGAGGAGGGGAGGAGGAGGAGGAGGAGGAGGAGGAGGAGGGAAGAGACGGTGGAGGAGGGAAGAGAAGGAGGAGGAGAAGGAAAAGAAGGAAGAGTGAAGAAAAGAAAGAAGAAAGGGGCACAGTATTGTTGATATAATACAAACATTCAAGAGATATATCTACAGAGGAGGATTTACATAGTGACTAATGAGGTGATGCTCAGACCCCAACCACCAGGAATAAATAAATAAATTAAGTAATTAATTAAAAATGAATAAATAATCATTGACCTGCTGAATACTGCACTTGTTTATCACGCTGCTGCTTAATGTGTCATCTGTTCAAACCTTTCTCTCCCCAAGTTGACGGCAATGGACAACACCGCATTGAAGTCACTGTGATCTGTTAGTTCAGCTTGTGTGATGAAATTGTTCACTTTACATCCTGTGCTGCTGATCATATCAATGACTTCCGTAAAGGGACTGAAAATCAAGACTGCAGCATTGAACTGATCACATACCGGATGTTCTTGCAACACGGGTGAGAGATATCTTTGTTAACGTCGAAATAGCATATTGACTGTATCTCTGTCTTGGTCTCAAACTGTACTGTACATCAGCACAGTGACCCAGGATATTATTTTCAGTCAAATATTTCAGCAAATATTATCATGATAAGGCAATACGGAGGTCGTAGCTTTAAGGTGTTCAGAACACGTCCAGTCACCATGATGAGACACAATAACACCTCTCACTGCGTCCTGTACACGAGTGGGCAACCATAGAGTATCAGGAAATCCTCTCTCACTAAAGATCTTTGAGTGTACTGTATGTTGTAAAGCCACTATATCGTCTCCCAGTGTCAAAAAGACGCTTAAGAGCTCGATATACTGTACAGTCGTTGAGTCTTCGTCCAAAATTCTGCAGAGTAAACTAAAGTAACTCCAATACTCTGTCATACACGTAATGGTTCCCGCCTGGCTTGTTACACCATAGTTCATAGTACACTATATATGAAGTTTAAGTTACTTTGAAAAACTTGATTGATTGCTAAAAAGATAAGGAGGTCAGCCAGTACTTGTACCCGTGAGCAAGTCCTCTGTCGCGCTGCACCAGTCAGAGGCCATAACGCTGGACACTGATGAGCGACAATGATGATTAATGAATAGTTTGAGATCTTGTCGAGATATTTCCCCACATACTGTACCAAGTTTGGCTTAAGTCCTCTGCTATATATCCAAGTTATTTTGTTTACAACCCGGACGTAAGGGTGGGGCCTAAAAGCACACTGATAGAGAGTCATCGCTCGTGGCAGGACTCGTCACATTCCTCTGTGTGTCAGTGAAGATCTCTCACACACACGGAGGCTGCCAGACCTCCCTGATTAAATAGCGCATTAGTTATCTTTATGACTGCATCACATCGCTCAATATTGCCACAAACAAGCGGGAATGGCGGGTGAGGTTGATGTAGAGATGACGTCGACCACCAGCAGGAGGAGCCAGCAGCCCACCTCCCTCCTGTCCTGTCAACCACCAAAAAAATGTCATTAAATCTTTTAGGTGAACCGGCTGTCCAACATAGCTTGACCCCGTGTCTTGAATTGTTTTATTGTAGTAAGGACACTAGCTGATGGTGGTGGTGGTGGAGGATAGTGATGTTGGGGATAGTTTGGTCAGTGGAGGTGATGGTGATTGTTGAAGGATAGCAAAGCAGGCGATACTAAATGGTGGTAGTAGGTGGAGGGAGGATAGTGTAAGAGGAGTCGGGTGTAGATGGTGGTGATGGTGGTGGGTGGTGTGGTGGTAGTGGTTGGGTGGTAGTAACGGGCACGAACCAGGAGGGCAGGCTATCAGGACACGTCAAGAACAGTCGGTGAAGGGGGAGAGGAAGGGAGGTAGAGACATGTGGAGGAGGCAGACATGGGGAAGGAAGGAGGAGGAGGTAGATACATGGGGAGGGAGGGAGGTAGAGACATAGGGAGGGAGGCAGAGACATGGGGAAGGAAGGAGGAAGGGAGGAAAAAACACTTGACAGGAGAGAGACACACAGGGGTGAAGGGGAGACGAGAAGGAGAGACGGAGAGAGACACATGGAAGAAGGGAGACAGGAAGGGAGAGAGAGACGGAGACACATGGAAAAGGGAGACAGGGAGGGAGAGAGAGAGGGAGAGAGAGAGACACACACAGAGGAAGGCTGGGACACAGGAGAGGAGTAAACAGTCATCAGAGGGCTAGATTGATTTACACGAACCGACCCCCTCCCCACCTCCAGACCCGCCGTGCACCCAACTCCCACCCTCCAGACTCCGCCGTGCACCACCCCACCACAGACTCCGCCGCGCACCACCCCCAGACCCGCGTGCACCACCCACCTCCAGACCCGCCGTGCCACCCACCTCCAGACTCCGCCGTGCACCACCCCACCACCAGACTCTGCCGTGCACCACCCCGCCACATACTCCGCCGTGCACCACCCGCCACCAGACTCCGTTGTGCACCACCAGCTACACAATTCCTGTCACCCACAACATGCACCAACATCCACACCATGGCGTCGTAAACAGACAGGACGAGCCATTATGCCTTTAACTCAAACATACTGCTAACTTACACAATAGCATTTAATTAACATAATGACCGCCAGAGAGCAAAAACAGGCGAAAAAGTCAAAGGCAAACCTCCACCATCACCCCCTCCTCCCCAGCCGACCGGGAATGTGTCTTTATTCGAGGCTATTTCTGGTAATTTTGCCGTGAAATGTCATCATGTTGGACAGCTTTATAGACACCTCAGCGCCGGGTTATCCCAAAGTACTAAGCTGACTCGTAGTTCAAGATACAGGAATAAGAACTCTGCTTGTCTTTAAGAAACACATCTTTGTAATTGCAGTAAGAGGAATGTGACCTTGATACAAGAAGAATGTGGGGGAGGGAGGTGGGTGGGTGGGTGGGCATTGGTGCGCTAGGAACACAAGACAGTGGTGGAGGTGGGCGGCTGTCCTGCCTGCGTCCCTCACTCCTAAACCAGCGTTAACCCAACAATTAAAATTCAAAGACTTTACTCACAAACATCAACACAAATTCAAACAAAAGTGAGTTGATGTATCAGTATAGAATAAATACTTGTTAATGGTCTATAAATTATTACTTCTCGTATACTTCCACTATAACGCCGAGTGGCCGACACTAAGGAGCACACATTGTCCTTCACTCAACACAGGTTCTGCATCATGGTCTTCCTCTCCCCCAAAATACCAACAAAAATCTCTTTTATTCCAGTCCTTCACCCAATCTAGTATGACTCATGAGCCGGGCGTCAGCCGCAGCCGTGAGGACAAGCTTCCGTACTACATGAACACCGCTGCTGTCTGGCTCTACCATTAAGTGCGGCCTTCATCCCAACCCTTCATCTCGCCCCCGGCCTCCTCTCTCTCTACCATGAGACAACAAAGGCCAACTGATGATGAATAAAAAAGTAGTCAAATATTCTATACCAAAATAAGACCAACCAATCATCAGCCTCTATAAACTAACGAGAGGAGAGCATAATAAGGTATGGCATTATACTTTCATGGGCATTATATATATATTCTGAAGATAACTAAAACAGCAATAAACACCTACATTCTTTAAACAACGAGCTATAGAAACATAAACAACGAAACAGAAGAAAATGGTCAGAAATAAGCGAGATAAACATCAGAGGAGAGAATCTTTTGGGGGATTCACCGTCTCCTCCTGATTGTGTTGTGGCGGCGACAGGCGGGGACCATAGGAGGAACAATCTCCATAATATAAGTCATATATTTCAGTTTTTTATCCATCATGTCCGCCATAACAACGGAAGAGATAAATATTCAATAATGATCTGGAATTTTTTATATAAAATCAGAGAAAAAATCAGAAGTGTTTTTATCTATTAGGTGTGAGACTATACTGATGGGCCGGACGGGTGTGAGGTCTTGGTGATGACAACGGGCGAAACACAAACTGGAGGCACTACACTACACTACACTAATAACGGTTGTCCCTCGTGTAACGAGGAATGGCCGGCCCTAGGGCCACCTAGGCGTGAATTTGTTTAAGGTGTAGAAGCTGTCACCAACAAACAACCACACCCTTAAGTTAACGAGCTGCATGACCCAGTGTCAGGAATAGTCCGAGAAGACCGGACAACTCGCCAACTGCACTGGCTAATCATTACCCTGGAACAAGATCCAAATCGATTAACATCCAGGTCCCCAATTACTGCTGGGTAGACAGAGGCAAATGGCGAAACTGCCCATAGTTTCACCCTGCCCGGGATCAAACCGGGTCCGCTCGCTTCGAGGCGAGCATGCTGGCTATTACATCACAGGTCGCCACACACTAAATGAGTCAGAAATACATACACTAAGTAACACAGGAAACAATATCATAGTGTGATTCTTTCCTCTAATTACAGTCAACATTTATTTAACAGATTATATGTGACAGATGAGTCCGTTAGATCGAAGTCCGTTATGGAGGCTTCACTGTACGATAGATCCCCAAAATTTAATCAATCAGTTTCACAGTACCGGACCTAAACTGCTTCATCATCATCTTGTACACAGACATACAATATTACGTTAATATTGTCTGAGGGCAATAAACGACCATAAATATTCTAGACTCTTTATTTTTTATTGGGTGTTAAGCGTCTTCAAGCAACATACCATCATTAAAATAGACAGACTACCAAGACCAGTGAAGACAATAGAACGATAATAAGTGAAGAAAATATGGCAGAAATATAAGTGTGATTGCTGAGGGTTACTTAGCGAGGGCGGTGAGGGCCGTCTGTACCTCTCCCATATAACTTGTCACAGTATATACAACATTCTAGCCGTATATAGCTGTAGTTACCAAGACACACCCGGGAGATGTTGTGGGTCGCGAGGTTACAACGAGGGAGGGAGATGAGGAGGCGTTGTGAGGAGGTAGATGAGGAGGTGTTGTGAGGAGGTAGATGAGGAGGTGTTGTGGGGGAGGTAGATGAGGAGGTGTTGTGAGGGAGGCAGATGAGGAGGTGTTGTGAGGAGGCAGATGAGGAGGTGTTGTGAGGGAGGTAGATGAGGAGGTGTTGTGAGGGGAGGTAGATGAGGAGGTGTTTGTGAGGGAGGTAGATGAGGAGGGTGTTGTGAGGAGGAAGATGAGGTGTTGTGGGGAGGTAGATGAGGTGGTGTTGTGAGGAGGAGATGTGGTGGTGTTGTGAGGAAGATGGAGGTGTTGTGAGGGAGGTAGATGAAGTGTTGAGGATGAGGGAGGTGTGGGGGGAGGGAGTTATGGTGGTGTGAGGAGGTAGATGAGACCACCCAGCTGATATTAAATTACAGGTACCAGGTGCCGGTGCACTCACTCACCATATAAGCTTCCCGCATTAATATGTTGGTCTGATGTGTATTGAGCACTGCAGCTTATTTCAATATCAAATTAACCACTCTAACCTAACGCTAACCTAACCTAATCAAATGCTAACCTAACCTTACCTAACCTAATCAAATGCTAACCTAACATAACCTAACCTAGCCTAGCCTAACCTAACCTAACGTAACCTAACCTAACGCTAACCTAACGCTAACCTAACCTAACTCTAACGCTAACCTAACTCTAACTTACCTCCATGTGATCCAATATATATTCACGTTCACTCGGTAAAACAAGTATCTCTCAGGAGGGTCCGATGATGGAATTGAACGATCGTGTTGTCTCGCTAGGGTTAGTAGGCGTGATTGTGAACATTTCCTACCCATTATGGTTGGCTAAATTTAGTTATTTCAGTCAAAACATAATATCAGTTCATTGCAATATGACGCGTGAATAACAGTATGTAAGGACTTGCGTCAAAACCCTCGTTCATGGTGTCATTCATAAAGATATTTTTTACCGCGTATACCCCAACTTATTAACACACCATCAAGGAAACCAGACACTATTAGAGACTGTCATGACACAACTCAAGGTATCGTTAATAAGCCAGTGAAAGCATCAAGACTCCACTGCCAGAGTCCTCAACAACATCCACAAACTGCCTCACTCTAAAGCACACTTGAGGCATGACAGTAACGTGATAACTCATAAGATCTGTCAACATGTTCACGGGCCTAATTATACACTTGAAATTATCCACAGTGTACCAAGAACATGAGGAGACACACTTGAGAAGACACACTTGAAGACACACTTGAGGACCAGGACACACACATACACACACACACACACACACACACACAGTTGATAGAAGATACTCGAGGACACACACCTGACAGAACACACACTTGACAGTACACACTCGAGGACACACTCCTGACAGAACACACACTTGACAGTACACACTCGAGGAAACACTCTTGACAGAACACACACTCGAGGACACACTCTTGACAGAACACACACTTGACAGTACACACTCGAGGACACACTCTTAGACCAGGGACACACTCTTGACAGAACACACTCCAAGAACACACACTTGACCTCCTCGTGTTTTATTAAGATGCTCTCATTAGGCTAAAGAGGCGATGATAGCTAGCGTCTCACCACATCAGTCCTCGCATTTGTGTTATGGGGCCCCATTCTTCATTGACCCCAGTTTTAATAGGCACTAGTCTTCATAGGCCCCAGTGTCAAGGGGCCCCAGTCTTCATAGGCCCCAGTGTTCAGCAGCTGATCTTCATAGGGCCCAGTTTTAATAGGCACTAGTCATCGCACATTTGTTAAGGGCCCAGTTTTAATAGGCACTAGTCTTCATAGGCCCACTGTTAAGGGGCCCCAGTCATAGGCCCCCAGTGTTGGGGCCCCAGTCTTCATAGGCCCCAGTGTTAGGGGCCCCAATCTTCATAGGCCCCCAGTTTTGGGGCCCCAGTCTTCAAAGGCCCCAGTGGGGCCCAGTCATAGGCCCCAGTGTTAAGGGCCAGTTTTCAAGGCCCCAGTGTTAAGGGGCCCCAGTCTTCATGGGTCCCAGTTTTAATAGACACCATTCCTAATCATCAGATTTGGAAGGCCATAAAATTCCTATTCCACTCAACTTGACCCTCTTCCTTCCTCCTCCCCTAACAATAAATCCCTTTCTTCCTTCCTCCTCCCTTACAATAAATCCTCTTCCTTCCTCCTCCCCTCACAATAAATCCTTCCTTCCTCTCCCTAAATAATCCTTCCTTCCTCCTCCTACAATAAATCCTTTTCCTTCTCCCACATCCCTTTCCTTCCTTCCTCCTCCCTCACAATAAATCCCTTCCTTCCTCCTCCCTTACAATAAATCCTCTTCCTTCCTCCTCCTTCACAATATCCTCTTCCTTCTCCTCCTAACTAAACCCCTTCCTTCTTCCTCCTCCCTTACAATAAATCCCCTTCCTTCCTCCTCCTTCTTCAATCCTCTTCCTTCCTCCTCCCCTAACAATAAATCCCCTTCCTTCCTTCCTCCTCCCCTTACAATAAATCCCCTTCCTTCCTTCTCCTCTTCTTTTTCTCCTCCTTCACAATAAATCCTCTTCCTTCCTCCTCCCTAACAATAAATCCCCTTCCTTCCTTCTCCTCCTTACAATAAATCCTTCCTTCCTTCTTCCTCCCCCTACAAAAATCCCTTCCTTCCTTCCTCCTCCCTAACAATAAATCCTTCCTTCCTTCCTCCTCCCCTTACAATAAATCCCCTTCTTCCTTCCTCCTCCCTTACAATAAATCCTCTTCCTTCCTCCTCCCTCACAATAAATCCTCTTCCTTCCTCCTCCCTAACAATAAACCCCCTTCCTTCCTTCCTCCTCCCTTACAATAAATCCCCTTCCTTCCTCCTCCTTCACAATAAATCCTCTTCCTTCCTCCCCACAAAATCTTTCTCTCCTACAATAAATCCTTCCTTCCTTCCTCCTCCCTTACAATAAATCCCTTCCTTCCTCTCCTCCCTTACAATAAATCTCTTCGTTCCTCCTCCCTCACAATAAATCCCCTTCCTTCCTCCTCCCTCAAATTCCTCTTTTCGTTCCTCCTCCTCACAATAAATCCCTTCCTCACCTCCCTTCCTTCTCCCAGGCCGTCGTCACCCTGCTCATGACCCTCAATAACATTAGAGAGGTGTGAGAGAGAGACCCAGCCAATAAACCCTGACAATAAGATCTCAAGACCCACGGCGGTGTGCTCAGACCCGACTACCACACGCGATTAAATTTATAATTATCATTCATCAACGTCAGCTACAGCAACCACGGTGTGTGTGTGTGTGTGTGTGTGTGTGTGTGTGTGTGTGTGGTTTTGAGTTATTCTTCAGCAACAAAGACCTGACTGAGTGCTATGTCTATTACGGCTGTTGCTACTTTTTTATCTACTATTTATATATTTACTACTACTCTACTACTACTACTACTACTTGAAATAAACTCCCTTGAGCTCGCTGCACTTCCTCACACACGGTAGGAAGTGACCCGCCCTCCCCCATCACGCTGCCCTACACAACACACAACGTATGTTTACTTCCTACACATTGTCCACGCCGTATTCTGAGGATGCTACACACACACACACACACACACACACACACACACACACACACACACACACACACACACACACACACACATTTGTTTTTATTGGCACTCCCTACATCCTTGTGTCAGGTGAAGGCTGAAGCGTTTACAGCGCCCAACAGGGAAGCATGCTAAGGTCATGCTTGCCTTTATGTCTCATGAGTTATGAAGCCTGAAGAGTCAAGGGAAGGCTTGAAGAGTCAATGGTTTATGTCAAGTTATTGGAAGCTCCAACAACTCCTGAATACGAATTCGCAACTTTCGACTTACAGCAGGTACCTACTTTACTGCTAGGTGAATAGGGACTAATGGAGGAAATGTCCAAACAACTTCCACTTGACCTCCACCACACACACACCCACCACACACACTTGACTCCACCATACACACTTGACTCCCACCATACACACTTGACCACCATACACACTCTGACTCCCCACTGTACACACTTGACCTCCACCGTACACATTGACCTCCAATTCACATTGACCTCCACCATACACACCTTGACCTCCACCATACCACTTGACCTCCACCATACACACTTGACCTCCACCATACACACTTGACCTCCACCATACACACTTGACCTCCACCACACACACACTTGACCTCCACCACCATACTTGCTCCACCATACACACTTGACCTCCACCACACACACTTGACCTCCACCACACATAATTGTTTTATGACCACTGAGGTACCTCCTGAAATCTGAGGGTTCTACCAGCCCATTCCCTCCCATCGTCTCCCCCGTCTTTCTCGTCTCCCCTTCCTCCCTCTCCCCTACACCGTGTCTCTCATCAAATGTTTTTTATTCCCTTTTCTTATGCCTTATCCTCTTCCTCCATCTCCTCTTTCCTCCATTTTTTATATCCACTGTCTACTGCTTCCCTAGCTTCCCTCCCATTACCCCTCTCTCCTCTCCATCTCATCCACCTTCTCCATCTCCCCATTCCATTGCCTCCCACCTCTTCCACCGTGTATCCCCTCTACCTCCATCTACCTTCCATTGCCACCCTCTCCTCCCCATCTCCTTCCATTGCCTCCATCTCCCCCTCCCTACCCACGCCCCCTTTACCTCCCTCCCCCAATACCTCCTTCACGTCTCCCATATCTTCCATCCACTGTCTTCCTCTTCCCCATCTACTCCTTCCATTGCCTCCTCCTCATCTCCCCCTCCCCTTCTACCCTGTTCCATTGTTTCCCCTATCTTCCCCTTCCACTGTCCCTTCCTCCCACATCTCAACCTCCCCCTCTACCCTGTTCCACCCCCTAGTATTCTCAGCCTGACAGAGGGACACGGGATGGGAGGGGCAGCGAATGTTGGCAAAAGAACAACAATAAAAAATACTAAAAGACAAAGAAGAAACCAAGACACAGATACAACGAGAAGAAAAAAGGTGATAAACACGACAATAATGAGGAAGTCCCGAATACCTGTGTGGTGAGGTATTGATAACCCTTGCAGTACGATGATTTAACCCCTTCAGTATAATAAGGACATAAGAAAATAAGGAGTCTGCAATAGGCCGGTTGACCTGTGCATGGCAGCTCCTGTCGAGAGTTACTACCACTCTCTATCATCCATGAATCAATCTAGCCTCGTTTTAAAACTTTCCAGCGTTCCAGCACTTACTACAAAGTTGCTAAGCTTGTTCCACTCGTCCACCACCTTATTTGTGAACCAGTTCCTTCCGATCTCCATCCTAAACCTAAACTTATCCAAGTTAAATCCGTTGCTACGAGTCCTATCCTGCTCGGATATTATAAGAACTTTATCTATATCCCCTTTATTGATTCCTTTCATCCACTTAAATACTTCTATTATATCTCCCAGCACTCTTCGTCTTCCTAGGGAATGCAAGTTTAGTTTCTTCAACTTATCTTGATATGGAAGGTTTCTAAGTCCCGGAATCATTTTCGTCATTCTTCGCTGCACCGACTCAGTGAATTGATATCCAGTCTATAATAAGGGCACCAGGACTGAACAGCATAATCGACGTGCGGCCTGACTAGCTCAAGATACAGTTGCAATAAGACCTCTGCACTCTTATTACTTACACTTCTAGATATAAAACCTAATACTCTGTTTGCCTTATTTTGAACATTAACGCTCTGTGTTCTAGGCCGCAGGTCCGGGCTTACAAGTACTCCTAAGTCTCTTTCACATGTTGACTTCTCTAGGTTGATGTTGTTAAGGCTGTATACATAGACAATATTTGTTCTTCCAATATTAAGTACGCTACACTTGCTTCTTCAGTATGATGACTTAACCCCTACAGTATGATGACTTAACTTTTAGGGTACGAAACTTATCCTTTCAGTATGATGACTTAACCCCTACAACTGTCCATAGAATCCGTTACAGTTTCCTTTATAGTAAGTGACTCACAAATGATTAATATTCCCATTCACCAATACTTTATTATATCAGAGAACAGTGCAGAGATTAGCTGGCCAATGAGCGATGGTCAAAGATAATACAGATTTAATACTGGATTGATAAGTACAGCTATAGTGATTTGTTTCATGTTACAGTAATAATAAACTTTATCAAATGTTATAACTACCAAAGTGTTATTTTCGTGATCGATACCCTGCTGCCAGGATTATAACATCGTTTACAAGTTCAGTAAATATATCATGCAGATTAAAACCTAACCTAGTCTATCGTAACCTAACTTAGCCTATCGTAACCTAACTTAGCCTTTCCTAAGCTAACCTAGACTATCCTAAACTAGCCTAACCTATCCTAATCACACCAAACCTAACCTATCCTAAATTCATATATCATCAACAGATTTATAGATATGTTGGAGAAATAATTATCAAAAGTTTGTTGTCTGTGTAAATGTATTTTTAAAAAAAGAAAATGAAATGAAAATTTTCTAGAGAACTCAATTGTGTCATGAGCGTTGCGGCTTGGTTAGGTTAGGTAACATTAGGTTAGGTTAGATAAAGTAAGGTAAGATTAGGTAAGGTGAGGTAGTGTTAGGGTAAAAATACATTTTACTAATTTTGCATCAAAAAAATCACGACTGAATGTATCGGATAAGAAACCTCTGAATATAATTCTTTTTCTGAGAAAAAAAATGCTTTACCACTTATTTTTTACCCCACTTTTTTTATTAGGTTTGATGAACTTAGATTAGGTTAGGTATTATTTAACTCTGAGTCATGGGTACTTATTGGATACTTGGCAGAATAACTTGTTATAACTTGGTCCTAACAAAGGCGGAGTCTAGGCAAAAATGTTCACTTGACCTCATATTTGGATTTCATTACTGAAGGATATTTACAGCTATACCACATTAATATCTGCAAGTTTATTCAGTCATAAAAAAAAACATACCCTAAATGTGGACAATAAAAATCTTCTATTTTGGTACAAATTACTTGAAAAGTTGTAAGAAGACAAAAGCTGCGTCTCTTCCATTCAGCGAGAAATAGAACACTCAAGCCTCTTCTTGTCGTAAAAAAAATAATATTGTATTTTAGTATGTTGATGTACAAAACATTTTCTTCATTATTCTATGATAAAACAAGTCTAACAAGCATTATTAAAACATATATTATTAATTTTTTTTCATGCAATCGGGAAATAGCGACTACTATATCCAGGTTGATCGTGTTGAGGTGCTGTAAGTTACGGGTTAGATTAAGAGCTCACTTACGGAGGTCGATGCCAAATATTTGTTTTGAGTATCCCGATCGGAGACTGTAAGTCCAGTTATGGGGTAAACAAGGAGATACAGTGAAATAAACTGCTGTACCTAAATATTATGTTACTCAAAATATATTCCCAAAACAGCACGTGTACAGATGAAAATAATAAAAGCATAAATAATACAAACAAAATCAATTAATATGTTTTTTATTATTTTTTAATATCAGGAAAGGTTCAGCTCTTCTTGTTGTTCTTTGTCTTTTTCCCGGTGAAGATGTAGTCTCCCCATGGCAGGTACTGGTCCTTTTGTACATGGCAGAAAGTGGTGGTTACCTTCTTCTTGTTGTTTTGAGTCTTGTGTTTTGTGGTCTGCAGTTTGTTGGATCGGGGGCCCTTCTCCTTCACCTGGGCCTTGCCGCCCTTCACCTCCACCTTGGACACCTTGGTTACAGTGCGTCCGAACACCATTTTATTTTGATGTACTGACCCTAACAGCTCTCTTACTGAGGCCAATTCAAAAGTTGACGATTCAGAAATACTTACTGTTTAATGAGGTTGGAATTTAAAGAAAATGGCAAAAAAATTAAGCTCTGTTTATTACTATAGTGATAAGGGATGAAAGGTAAAGATGATGGATAAAGGCGTAGTGATGATGGATGGTGTTATATGTACTGATGATGAATGGTGCTATATGTAGTGATGATGGACGGTGTTGTAGTGATAATGGATGGTGTTATATGCAAAGATGATGAATGGTGTTATATGGTGATGATGAATGGTGTTATGTATGTAGTGATGATGGATGGTGTGTGATATGTAGTGATGATGAATGGTGTTATATGTAGTGATGATGGATGGTGTGATATGAAAAGATGATGGATGGTGTTATATGTAGAAGGATGATGGATGGTGTTATATGTAGTGATGATGGATGGTGGATATGTGAAAAGATGATGGATGTTGTTATATGTAGATGATGGATGGTGTGATATGTAGTGATGATGGATGTTGTTATATAGTGATGATGTGGATGGTGTGATATGTAAGATGATGGATGGTGTTATATGCGATGATGGATGGTGTTATAAGTAGTGATGATGGATGAAAGGCAAGTAGTGATGATGAATGGTGTTATATGTAGTGATGATGGATGGTGTTATAAGTAGGATGATGGATGGTGTGATATGTAGTGATGATGATGTTGTTATATGTAGTGATGATGGATGGTGTGATATGTAGTGATGATGGATGTTGTTATATGTAGTGATGATGGATCGTGTGATATGTAGTGATGATGGATGTTGTTATATGTAGTGATGATGGCTGGTAGTTATAAGTAGTGATGATGGATGGTGTTATATGTAGTGATGATGGATGGTGTTATATGTAGGATGATGCAAAGGTATGTAGTGATGATGTGAATGGCTTATATATAGTGTATCACAATAGTGTTATATGAAAGGATGATGGATGTTGTTATTGTAGTGATGATGAATGGTGTTATATGTAGTGATGAATGGTGTTATATGTAGAGATGATGAATGGTGTTATATGTAGTGATGATGGATGTTATGTAGTGATGATGAATGGTGGTATAAGTAGTGATGATGAATGGTGTTATATGTAGTGATGATGGATGGCGTTATAAGTAGTGATGATGAATGGTGTTATATGTAATGATGATGTATGGTGTTATAAGTAGATGATGAATGGTGTTATAAGTAGTGATGATGGATGGTGTTAAATGTAGATGATGGGGTAATGTAGTGATGATGGATGGTGTTATATGTAGTGATGATGAATGGTGTTATATGTAGTGATGATGAATGGTGTTATAAGTAGTGATGATGGATGGTGTTATATGTAGTGATGATTAATGGTGTTATATGTAGTGAGGGATGGTGTTATATGTAGTGATGATGGACGGTGTTGTAGTGATGATGGATGGTGTTATATGTAGTGATAATGGATGAGGTTATATGTAGTGATGATGAATGGTGTTATATGTAGTGATGATGGATGATGTTATATGTAGTGATGATGAATGGTGTTATATGTAGTGATGATGGATGATGTTATATGTAGTGATGATGGATGGTGTTATGTAGTGATGATGGATGGTGTTATATGTAGTGATAATGGATGAGGTTATATGTAGTGATGATGGATGGTGTTATATGTAGTGATAATGGATGAGGTTATATGTAGTGATGATGGATGGTGTTATATGTGGTGATGATGGATGGTGTTATATGTAGTGATGATGAATGGTTTATATATATATATATATATATATATATATATATATATATATATATATATATATATATATATATATATATATATATATATATATATTGATGATGTCGATGATATCTACTATGTGAGCTGAAAATATAGTCTTTGATAAATTATTTTTGCAAATTTGGACATTGACTAAATGGACATTTGATACTAGTTCCTACATTCATATGTTGTCATAAATGTTTCAATAATGCTTGCAGTCCTTCACATCCTTGTTGGCACATTAATAGCTTGCACTATAATTTAGCATTAACACTTAATCCCCAAACTGATTTGTTGTTTGAGGTCTGTCTTGGTGTTCACGGTATATATGAGCTTTCAGTCCTGCAAAGGAAGATAACTCTTATACACCTTGTAAATGGGCATTCTAATCTTTTGTTATATTCATTTGTATGGAACTGGCAATGGGTAACATATCTCCCTATTTTGAAACATATTTACAGAGACGACATGTATACTCGATATCCATTGTAAAGAT
>NW_024742238.1:793121-814146 GCF_018991925.1 Homarus americanus
GTTACGTATTGCTACCCAGGATAACCTTACACATCACCAAGTACCCAGGATAACCTTACACATCACCAAGCACCCAGGATAACCTTACACATCACCAAGTACCCAGGATAACCTGACACATCACCAAGTACCCAGGATAACCTTACACATCACCAAGTACCCAGGATAACCTTACACATCACCAAGTACCCAGGATAACCTTGCACATCACCAAGTATCCAGGAGACGTAACATGAGGGTACAAGACGACCTTTTATATGACTTCTTCAGACGACACCACTACGCCCCGGGGGACATCTAAAAACAATCGCACTTTATCTGAAGACACACACTCCCACGACGCGTCCTCGGCACAGTCATAAAGATAGTCAAGATACGCCGCCGGAGACCAATGGTATACGCCGCACTATACGCTTTAACGACACTCCCGAAATGCTGGTGACTCGCCTTAAGGGACACTCACTCACTACCCAAGACGTTTTAAGATACGTTCTATAGGTGAGTGTAGGAAGCACCAAGGTTAGGTTAGGTTAGGTAACGAACTATTAATCCCCCTTCCTCCCTTCTCTTCTAATTTCTCTCACTCTCCTTTTCCTCTCTTCCTCTCTCTCTCTTCCTCCACCCCCCTCATTCTCTCTCCTCTCTGTCTTAAAAAAAAATATTGGGGGTGACTGAATGAATCACCGGGCACCATCAAGAGACCAACTCACACACGTTATCACGGCACCAACAGCCCTCAGAGACTCCCCCGCTAAGTAAATAACTACATTTAATGAAGCCACAAACTACTGCTTGTAAACAGGATGTGTGTGTGTGTGTGTGTGTGTGTGTGTGTGTGTGTGTGTGTGTGTGTGGACGTATCATCAAACAACATCAGGTGGTGGTTTGCCCTCTCATATCTTCCCCACCCCACTCCCCTCCCTCCCCCCCTCCCCCACTCCCTGTATCCGGCTCACCACCACACTGATCCACAGATTACTTTAATAACACATACGATACTGGTGTCTTTGGCTTTGAAAAGGACAACAGTTTCGAATTATAGAGTCAAACATTACCATCAAACAAGTCTTGCCTGGCCACTGACATCCTGCCTCTAACACTCCATCTCCCGTCCCAGGGTATAGAGAGCCGAGGAGCTTCCAAAATTTAGATGAAAACATTGACTACAAAAAGAAATTTAGAAGACACAGACAGGAAGGTGTGGCGGTGTTTGTTAATCGTCTTGGGAATGTAGCGAGAGAGAGTGATATATGTTTCGTCGTGTGAATACCAGCCAAAACCTTCAAGATTTTATACTTACGGTGGAGTGATAAACTTTACACAAACAGAACCAAACACGAGTCAAGTACTGATAAGACCCACACGTCCACTACGTCACTGAAGCTGTGACATGTAGCATAAAACGTGTCCCAACACACACACACACACTACACACACACACACACACACACACACACACACTACACACACACACACACACACACACACACACACACACACACACACACACACACACATATATAGAATAGCACCATCCCATCTATTGTTAAAATAATAAACAACTCCTGATTTATGTACTGTACAGCCCTGTAAATGTATTCAATGCATATTATATCATTATGTCTAAATCAAATGTAAGTCTGTATATTTTCAGCCACCGGCTGCAACTCTATTAATAAACCGTTTATTATTATTATTATTATTATTATTATTATTATTATTACACTACACACACACACCTGCACATATCCAGGTACACATACCCACACACACCCACCCACCTACACATACCAACCCACCTACACATACCCACCCACCTACACACACACACCTACCTACACATACCCACCCACCTACACATACCCACCCACCTACACATACCCACCCACCTACACATACCCACCCACCTACACATACCCACCCACACACACACACACACACACACTTCATCTCTGTACATAGCTCAAAATTGTCAAAACATTAATTATGATGAATGTTTCTCCTCATTGTTCTTACTGGTTGACTTATGAAAATACACAAACACCCCAAAAAATCAACCAAAAACACCACCAAAACAACACTAATAAATCCCTTAACAAAAATTCACATTAACGAACCAAATAAACACGGAGAATTTATTACCAAGGGACACATGAAGCCAAGACCGAGACAGTGTGAATTGTGATGCTAATTTTAGACATGTTTTTGTGACTTAGCTGAAGTTATCAAGTTAGTTATTAAGGACTGAAGTTTGTCCCCATTTTGTGATTTTGAAAATAATATGTGATAAAAAAAGCAACGTTATTAGATATAGAGAATTATAAACCAATCATATATACGATTCTCCAAATGTTCAGGGAATTTTGTGCACAACTGAACATTCTTATACCTATAGATTAACCACCCGAACTTACTGTAACGTAACCTAACCAGAAGATTAACCACTCAGACACTAACCTACTGTAACTTAACCGAAACTAACTAAATTTAACTTAACCTAATCTAATCTAACGTTAAAGTGGGTTAATCATCAGGTGATACGTGCAGATGGCTTAATATGTAGTCACAATCCTTGTACATATCCACCCTCGTCGATTTCACCAGCCATATAAGGTCAGGTTATGAGAGGCAGTACTAATGATCTCAACAGGTATTATAGTGACTTTCATCTTGGTATTATTAAAAGTTTATGTACCTGTTTAATTAGTGGAGTCTTGATGTCTAGGTTTAATGTGATCATCATCATCATTATTATTGTTATTATTATTATTATTATTATTATTATTATTATTATTATTATTATTATTATTATTATTATGACAGTTGGTGTTTCGAAAGTAAGACGGTCATTGATGTCTGTGTTTAATTAAATAGTAACAATAATAACAATAATAATGATGACAATAGTATCACTCCTTCTCCAACGAACATTAATATTGGTTCACGAGAAGTTGTTCCAATTGATGTGTGTGTGTGGGGGGGGGGGGGGGGGAGAGGGCAAGATTATCGTTCGAGTTCTCCTAAACAGACTTCATCCTGAGGCGCAATACTTCCTCCCAGAATCTCAGTGTGGTTTTAGACCATCACGTGGCACCACTGACATGATCTTTGCTGCCAGCCAGATACAGGAAGAGTGCACAGAAGAGCGTCGTGACCCCTGAACATGACTTTAATCGACCTAACCAAGGCCTTCGACTCGGTCAACAGGGAAGCCCTCTGGTGGACCCTCAGCCGTTTTGGCTGCCCACTAAAATTCATCGTCATTGTGAGGCAACTCCACGATAGCATGAACGGTAGTGTCCTGCACAACGGCACCCAGTCTGAGTTCTTCCCCATCCAAACAGAGGTTAAACAAGGGTGTGTACTGGCACCAACTCTCTTTTCCATTTTCTTGGCTGCCTTCCTTAATCGTGCCAGTGCCAATTCAGCTGGCGGGGTGGCCATCCAGTACTGGGTGAAGGTGAAAGGTCTTTTCAACATAAGACGACTCCAGGCAAGAACAAAGGTGTCGGCAGCTCCAGTCATTGAACTTCAGTATGCAGACGACCTCACGCTTGTTGCTCACACTGAACACGACCTACAGATCCTGAACACCTACGCAGATGCGTATGCACACCTCGGCCTTGAGGTGAATGTACGTACGTAAGACTCAGATTCTCTTTCAACCTGCCCCTGGTTCAGACACACCTCCATCAACCATCCACCTTAACGGTACTACCCTCTCTAATGTTACCCACTTTCAGTATCTCGGTTCCCACCTGTCCACCACCGCAGACATCGATGAAGAGATTCAGCATCGGATCAGATGTGCATCTCAAGTCTTTGGTAGACTCCGAAACCGTGTCTTCAGCTGTAGGGAGCTGAAATTATCTACAAAGTTGCACGTATATCAAGCAGTGGTCCTCCCACCCTGCTATATGGCAGTGAGACATGGGTCACATACAGGAGGCACCTCAAGGCACTTGAAAAATTTCACCAACGTAGTCTACGTTCCATCCTCCGCGTTCGTTGGGAAGACAGGAGAGCAAATGCCAATATTCTCGCTTACACCAACTGTAGGGGCATCGAGGCTACCATTATCCATAAACAGCTATGCTGGACTAGCCATGTTACCCGCATGGACAACAATATAGACTGCCAAAACAGCTACTTTACAGTCACCTAACGAATAGTAAACGTAACGTTGGGGGGCAACGGAAAAGGTATAAGGTAGTCTTAAGACAAAGCTGAAAAAGTGCCAAATCGACCCCCTCACATGGGAGACGATTAATCCACATCGTAACGCTTGGAGGATCACCATACGAGAAGGTGTCAACACTTTTGAGTTAGCCAAACTGCAAACCGAGGCAGACAAACGCCAACCGCAGAAAGACGCTGCCACTAGATGCATCCTTCCACCTGTGCAACGAATGTGAACGACTCTGCGGGTCCCGTATAGGCCTCTTTAGTCACCTCAAAACTCACCAATGAAGGTGACAACCCTAATAACTCATATAAATGTACCATAGCTGGATGATCGTCATACTCGATTCAGAGTGACAGCAAATTAGTAATAGTGATGAATGTAGAAAGGTGAACAATGTGTGATGAAGGTGTGTGGTGAGTTGGGGGCAAGAAGGAGGGAGGAGGGAGGGGGGAGGGATGGAGGGAGGGAGGAGGAAGCACTATGAGCAGAGGAAGTATTGTAGTATTGATATTGAAACAGTTTATTAAGCCAGAAGAACACAGATACAGAGTCGATTAAAAAAAATCCTAATATTAACATGGATGAGCCTGTTGAGAGCCCGAGCTCTTTTGTAGGCACCTGATGTAGTGTACATTTATCTCAAGGAAGTATTATGTAACATTTAGTATCATCTGGAATAGTACACGTAACATGGTGGTAGTAAGAACATATCAGAATGTTACCACAGTTATCACTTCGATATTTATTTATTTTCTTTACTTTTTTTAATTTATATTATAAGCTAATGCTGCCTCCCGAAAGTTAGGAATGCTGTACAGATGCCGCAGCTACTTCACTCCTGAGCAGTTGCTTCAAGTATATAAGGAATTCATTCGTCCTTACTTGGAGTGCTGCTCTCATATCTGGGATGGCTCTTCTTCTGTCAAACTGTTAGATAGGATGGAATCATAGGCAATTCGTCTTATTAACTCTCCTCCTTTAGTTGACAATCTCTCTTCCCTTTCTCTTCGCCACAATGTTGCTTGACTCTCTCTCTCTTTTACAGGTACTTTAACGGTCACTGTTCGGTGGACTTGGCATCCTGTGTACCGCCGGCAAGAGATGATTTAAAGGAAGGGTGACAGAGAATGGAGGAACTGAGGAGATGAGAGGGAGGTGTAGGAGGGTGAGAGAGGGGCAGTGAGAAGAATGATGTGATAAAGGTGAATGAAAGTGAGGAGATGGGAGAGGAGGAGAGGACGGAGAGTAAACTGTGCGTAGAGTGAAGGGAGGAAGACGTGATAATATTGAATGGAGATTGGGAAGGGAGGGAGGGAGGGGAAGAGTGGGAGGGAAGGGAAGGATGGGAGGGAAGGGAAGGGTGGGAGGGAGGGATAAGGGTGAGAAGAAAGGAGAAGAAGTAGGGGAATGGTGAGAGGAGAGGGAGGGGTAGGTGCCAGGGTACTAATCTTTGTTTACTGTGACATGTGGACTTACTCCGTGTCGGACCATTTGTATGTGTGTGTGTGTGTGTGGTCCCAACACTCCATCATCTCTCCAGCCCTCACCCCTGACACCCTAGCACTCTCCCCCACACCCACCCTCAGCCCTGACACTCTCTCTCTCCGTACGTTGGTTCGGATGGTGTGTGGTTGGCTGGAGCAGTTTCGCTCATACCTCGTCCACACAGAATATTTCATCATTTAAGCATTAACTTTGTTTATTACTTTGTGTATTGATTGTATATGTTTGAGTATATTATATTTTATTGCATTAGGTTTGTGGATAGGTTAGATAAGTGGAACTAATGTCAATAGGTAATTTAGATCAAGTTTATGTTTTAGCCAATCAGGATATAGTACGTCAGTATTTGGCGGTTGAGAGGTGACGTCGGTGACCTACCGGTACACTCTAGTCAGTGTAGGCACAAGTTAAGTAGTATACCCTCTCTCTGGTGTTTTGGGACTATTGAGATTTCTTATTGCTTGATATTGATTTTGTGTGATCTTGTTGGACCTTCAGTCCTTACTCGGCCACTTCCAAACATCTTATCTTATTATTATTGTTATTTATTTTATTTTGTGTACATTTGTGGTGGTGGAAATAAGTTAATAAATGTTCATATTTTTTTTGACTTGTTTCGGTTTTGACCTGTTAACTTGACCTTTGTTGGGAGAACTTGGGATTAATAACATAACAAATAATATTTATATATTTGAAAGACTTAAGTGATTTGTGTTTATGTAACGATCTACCCTGGGGTCGTAACAGACAACTCCCAGACATCATGAAGACACCAGCGGAGGAACGAGGTGTACAATATGAGTGTACACTGGTAAACCAACACACACACACACACAGAGTTGGTGTAGTGGCAACGTAACTCTGCCACAATGAGTCACCACATCACCAGCGAATCAGCAGGTAACTAGTGAAAGTAACCTCCCCCCCCCCCACCTAGTACCCGCGTGTAGCATTTAGTTTCATATTTTTTATACAAATTAACAAGAGAGAAACTAGGGAAGGTTCACTCAATTGTTCTCGCCTGTAGTTAATAATGAAATGGGATCACTTGAAGATTAGCTCACCCACCTTCTTCCACCTTAAGGTTAACCACCCTAATGCTGACCTAACGCCTATGTTGCGTTTTGTTTGTCTAGGGTTAGGTTACGTGAGGTGAGGTTAGGTTAGGTTGCTGGGCAGTTTCGACACACACACACGCCTGGGTGAGGTGAACAACCCAGAAATACAGAATCACGCCCCGTGACGCTGCCTCACTGTAAAAATATCAGAGTAGAGAGAAAAGGGATATAAAAACAGGAGGGGAGACGCAGTACTGTGTTCCATCTCGTGGAAATTCATCAGCAAGAAACAGTTAATGAATGTTGTGTCCCGTCAACTGAACTGTAGTTTAGAGCAACGGATATTTACAGACAGAAGGACGATTTAACAGATTTTTACAGACAGAAGGACGACATAACAGATTTTTACAGACAGAAGGACGACAAAACCGATTTTTACAGACAGAAGATGAATTAATAACGGCCTAGAATGATGACCCAACAAAGCAGTAATTTAGACAATGCTTGTTATTTAATGAAGGACAAATGACCCCGTGTAACCGACCCTCAAAATTCTTGCATAATACTTCACTTAGTTTCTTAAATGGAAAGTATATTTATGACTATTTTTACCCCTTTAGTTTACTTAAAAGTTCCCCAAAGACATGGTAACTCTTCATGCAGTGCTAGATAAGTATAAGTCGTAATAAGTGTTGTAATTTAATTGTAAGTAATAAGTAAGTATCGGTAAAATATTTATTGTTTCACTTTAGTGTTACTTAACGTGCGATGAAAACATAAGACGCTTGAGTGATAGCTAACTACCCGCCACACCTCGTCCTTGAGCTACAGGTCACTCACACACACACACACTCCGTCTTCTTGGGACATTCGCGATTATATCCTCAAGAATTATTGTAATTATAGTCCCCCCTCAGGAATCATTACAATTACAAACTAGAAATTAGTGTTGAGGAGAATTATAGTGTTGAGCTAGACGGTGGTGTGTGGCTGAGAACAAGCTGAGTATTACCACAGCCTGATAATATACGTCAACACCAACTCGCTATAGTTCCCCACAGATCACAAACACATTTTTCCATCGTGCGAGAGTCAGTGGAGCGTTGCCACCATCACCAGCCTCCACACACCACAGATGGAGGCTGGATATCACTAGCAGGTTCGGACTCTGGCTCACTCATCTATAGCACATCTTTCACGCGCGTCTTACAGTGGTCCTCCCCACCCTGCTGTATGGCAGCGAGACATGGGTCACATACAGGAGACACCTCAAGGCACTTGAAAACTTTCACCAACGTAGTCTACGTTCCATCCTCCGCGTTTGCTGGGAAGACAAGAGAACAAATGCCAGTATTCTCGCTGACACCAACTGTAGGAGCATCGAGACTACTATTATCCATGAACAACTATGCTGGACTAGCCATGGTACCTGCATGGACGACAGTAGACTGCCAAAGCAGCTACTTTACAGTCACCTAACGAATAGTAAACGTAACGCTGGCGGACAGCTGAAAAGGTATAAGGATAGTCTTTGATGAAGCTGAAAAAGTGCCAAATTGACCCCATCACCTGGGAGACGATTACTCCACACCTTAACGCTTGGAGGAGCACCACACGAGAAGGTGTCAATACTTTCGAGATAGCCCGAGTGCATACCGAGGCAGACAAGCGCCAACGCCGGAAAGATGCTGCCGCCGCCCCTCCCGCACTAGATGTAGCACCTCCACACGTGCAACATCTGTGTACTGCCCTGCCGGTCCCGTATCGGCCTCTCGAGTCACCTCCGAGGTCATCAACGAAGTGACAGCAAAGTACGTAGTAGTGTGTGTGGGTTACAGACTGGTCGTGGAGGAGGAACACATTCCTCAGTTATTAGTTAACTCTAAGTCACGCACTGCACAGTTAACACTTCTTGGGTCTATAGTATACAACCACCAACAACAACAAAAACAATATATATATTAATAAATAATAATAATAATAATATATATTACAACTATAATAGTAATAATAATAAATAACAATTACAACAACTACAATTATATTAATGATAATTATAATAATAAAAAATAACAACAATAATAATAATAATAATAAATAACAATAAAATAATTATAACAATTAATAACAATAACAACAATAATAAGCGCAACAATCACCTAACATCAATACACACGTCACCGAGCTTAAGTACAACCACTCATAACTTAGTACAGGTGTGTGGAGGCCAGACCACCCCCAGCACTACACCACAACATCACCATCTCTCACAACTTTACAACTTCTAACAACCTCTCACACCTCACCACGTCTCACAACCTCACCATCTCTCATAACCTCCCACAACCTCTAATAACCTCCAAATAACTCACTTCTCGTAAGGTTTCTTTTTCTCAGCTATTAAGTCTCTTACGATAATTACGAGGTTTTCCGCGGGCCCTCCTTACCAGCCAACCACACACACACAGCAACCACCCACAACGACAGGAACCAACCACAACCACACAGCAACCACCCACAACGACAGGAACCAACCACACACACACAGCAACCACCCACAACGACAGGAACCAACCACAACCACACACAGCAACCATCCACAACGACAGCCAACCACAACCACACAGCAACCACCCACAACGACAGGAACCAACCACAACCACACACAGCAACCACCCACAACGACAGGAACCAACAACCACACAGCGAACAGGAACCAACCACAACCACACAGCAACCACCCACGAACCAACCACACACACACAGCACCACCCACAACGACAGGAACCAACCACAACACACAGCAACCATCCACAACGACAGGAACCAACCACAACCACACACACAGCAACCACCCACAACGACAGGAACCAACCACAACCACACACAGCAACCACCCACAACGACAGGAACCAACCACAACCACACAGCAACCACCCACAACGACATGAACCAACCACAACCACACACAGCAACCGCCCACAACGACAGGAACCAACCACAACCACACACAGCAACCACCCACAACGACAGGAACCAACCACACACACAGCAACCACCCACAACGAGGAACCAACCACACACACACAGCAACCACCCACAACGACAGGATCACCCACAACCACACATAGCAACCACCCACAACGACAGGAGCCAACCACACACACACAGCAACCACCCACAACGACAGGATCACCCACAACCACACAACCACACAAATCCCACCCACAACTATAAAATCACACCCACAACCACAGAAATCCCACCCACAAATCACACAAATCCCACCGACAACCACACAACCACCTCAAATTTCACTCGCTGACACTTTCTCATACCACTGACATAAAAGGTAAACCCTGGACGCCCCTACAGGTAAGTCCAGGTAATTACAGAGCTACGGGAAGTCCTGTCTCTATATGGAGTAACCTGTACTACCAATTGTGATGGCCGCCACCATTGTTGTTTCCTTGATAATAATGATTTATGCCTCAATGTTGTTTGGTGAAATTACGAGTTTTATTGTGTGTTTTGAAGAATTTGGTCTGTCTGTCTGTGTCTGCGTGTTTGTACTTTACCATTCAAAATTTTCATGCATTCTTTATGAAATTATTATTATTATTATTATTATTATTGTAATAATAATAATAATAATAATAATAATAATAATGACAATAATTAACGGTTTATTGAAAGAACATGGCAGCCAGAAGGCTCAAAATATACAGTTTCATAATTGAGGAATGGGTCACTTCATTGACAAATAATTTACAATAACATAAGTGATACAAATATGATATATAATTATAAGGTGGGGATTTCAACATAGTAACAGTGCAAAAATAAGATTGGTTGTGAGTGAACACAAGTGTCTGTGTGTGTAAGCTTGGCAGGCTCACACACCCATACCCATTACATATGCAAGCGGCTCCCTACCTCGCATACCTAAACGTGCGCGCTGGACTATACACTCACGGCAGCCCACAACTTTTTGCCTGAGCTGCCCCGCCTCCCTATATGGACGACACACACCAGAGAAAAGACGAATTATTTTTGTGAAAGTTGTGTAAGACCAGAGGCGGTGATCGTGTCCAAAGACCCCCCACTGCGAGTCATAACCTACTTTGGGACCCAAAGAGGTAGGCAAGGTATGGTTAAGGGCAAGGTATGGTTACGGAAGGGCAAGGTGGTTAAGGAAGGGCAAGGGTATGAAGGTATAAAAGTAATATGAAGGGTATACAGAAGGGCATGTATTATGAAGGCAAGGTATGGTTAAGGGCAAATGTAGGGTAAGGTATGGTTAAGGGCAAGGTATGTATAGGTAGGGCAAGGTATGGTTAAGGAAGGCAAGGTATGGTTAAGGTAGGGGTAAGGTAGGTTAAAGGGCAAGGTATGGTTAATGGAGGGCAAGGTATGGTTAAGGAGGGCAAGTATGGTTATGAAGGGCAAGGTATGATTAGGAGGGCAAGATATGGTTATGAAGGGCAAGGTATGGTTATGAAGGGCAAGGTATGGTTATAGCAAGGTATAGTTATGAAGGGCAAGGTATGGTTAAGGAAGGCAAGGCAGGATATAAGGGCAAGGTATGATTAAGGTAGGGCAAGGTATGGTTAAGGGCTGTATGGTTAAGGTAGGGGGGTATGGTTAAGGAAGGGCAAGGTATGGTTAAGGTAGGGCAAGGTGAAGTGTATATGAAGGGCAAGGTATGGTTAATGGAGGGCAAGGTATGGAATGGAAGGGCAAGGTATGTATATGAAGGTATGATTAGGAAGGAAGATATGGGTTATGAAGGGCAAGGTATGGTTAAGGTAGGGCAAGGTATGGTTAAGGAAGGGCAAGCAAGGTAAGGAAGGGCAAGGTGTTTAATGGAGGGCAAGGTATGTTTATGAAGCAAAGGTATGGTTAAGGTAGGGGCATGGTTAGTGAAGGCAAGGTATATGAAGGGCAAGGTATAGTTAAGGGGGCAAGGTATGTTTAATGGAGGGCAAGGTATGTTTAAAGGGCAGGGAAGGGCGGTTAAGGTAGGCAAGGTATGGTTATGAAGGGCAAGGTATGGTTGGAGGAAGGCATGGTTAAGGAAGGGCAAGGTATAGTTAAGGAAGGCAAGGTGTTTAATGGAAGGCAAGGTATGAAGGGAAGGGCAATGTATGGTTAAGGTTAGGGCTGTATGGTTATGTAGGCAAGTATATGTTTAAGGTAGGGCAAGTATATATGGAAGGGCAAGGTATGTTTAAGGTAGGGCAAGGTATAGTTAAGGTAGGGCAAGGTATGGTTAAGGTAGGGCAAGGCATGATTAGAAGGGCAATGTATGGTTGGATAGGTGAAGGTATGGCTGGTAGAAGGGCAAGGTTTAAGGTAGGGCAAGGTTGTAGAAGGCAAGTATGGTTGGAACAAGGTATGGTTAAGGTAGGGCAAGGTATGAAGCACAGAAAGGGGTTGTATGACATGGTAGGGCAAGGTATGGTTAAGGAAGGCAAGGTATGGTTAGGCAAGGTATGGTAGGAAGGTATAACAAGGGTGCATGGTTACGAAGGGCAAGGTATGGTATGAATAAGGCAAGGTATGAATAAGCAAGGTATGTAATGTGAAAGGGCAGTATGAAGGGCAAGGTATGGTTAGGAAGACATGGAAGTGCAAGGTATGGTAGGGGCATGGTTAAGGTAGGGCAAGGTTGATGAAGCAAGGCATAATGGGCAAGGTATAGCAGGTAGGGCAAGGCATGGTTGGTAAATGTATGGTTATGTAGGCAATATACATGGGGTAGGGCAAGGTATGGTTGTACAGTATGGCTGAATGGGCAAGGTGTTGAAGGCATGTTTGAAATACAAATGTATAATAGTAAGGGCAAGGCATGGTTAAGAAGGAAGGTATGTTTTGATAGGGCTGGTTATGAAGGGACGAGGGCAAGGTATGGTTGATATAAGGTATGTTTAAGGTAGGAAGGTATGGCTATAGGTATGGTTTGGTAGGGCAAGGTATGGTTAATGAGGCATATGGGGTGCAGGGGTATGTATGTTAAGGTAAGGGCAAGGTATGGTTGGTAGGGGAAAGGCAAGGTATAAGTTAAGGGCAAGGTATGGTTAGAAGGCAAGGTATGTTTAAACAAGGGCATGTATATGGGAAGGGCAAGGTATGGCTAAGGGCAAGGTATGGTTGGATGAAGCTATGTATAGTTAAGAAGGGCAAGGTATGGTTATGAAGGTCAAGGTATGTTAAGGAAAGAGCAGCAGTTACGAAGGGCAAGGGTTATGACAAGGTATGAATGGAAGGGCATAGTTATGAAGGCAAGGTATGCTAAGGGGTAAGCAAGGTGTAGTTACGAGGCAAGGTATGTATGAAGGGGCAAGGTATGGTTACAAAGGTATAGTTAAGGGCAAGGTATGGTTAAGGAAGGGCAAGGTATGGTTAAGAAAGGCAAGGTATAGTTATGAAGGGCAAGGTATGGTTATGAAGGCAAATGTATGGTTAAGGTAGGGTACAGAAGTATGAAGGGCAAGGATGAAGGTATGGGGTCAAGGTATGGTTAATGAAGGCTCAAGGTATGCATGGTTACATAAAATGTATGTTTAAGGAAGGGCAAATGTATGGTTAAGGAAGGGCGTATAGTTGGAAGGGCAGGGCAAGGTATAGATGAAGGTATGGTTAAGGAAGGTCAAGGTATGGCTAAGGTAGGGCAATGTATGTTTAAGGAAGGGCAATGATGGTTAAGGTGAGGGTAAGGTATAGTTAAGGAAGGGCAAGGTAAGTGTTTTAATGGAAGGGAAGGTATGTTTAAGAGAGAGAGAGAGAGAGAGAGAGAGGAGAGAGAGAGAGAGGAGAGAGAGAGAGAGAGAGACCTCAACCACTGTCTCAGGTTACCCTCACAACAAAACTGACAAGCCGTCACCAGCCTCATCATCTGTCTCTCACATCAGGTAGCTACTGACCAAGTCTGTTGAGAGATCTCGAGCACACGCCCCTGCCATGTGTGTGTGTGTGTGTGTAGAGTATGTAGAGATCGTGTATGTGGAGTGGTGATATAGAGGGTGTATGTGTGCATGCGGAGGGCGTGTAGAGGGTGTGGCGTGCGTGGAGGGCGTGTAGAGGGTGTGTGTGGGGGGGCTGTAGAGGGTGTGGGTGGAGGGGATAACAGCAGGGTGCCTGGTCACCAAGTGGTCCTGCAGCACCACGACGCGACAAAACCTTCCCAGGACACTTGCCCCAGGCACCTCGACCACCTGCGTCACCCTCCCGTGCCTTCCTTAATGTACCGTCTCACGCGCACCTCACGTGTTCCAACCACTTCGGTACTCTTGCATAAACACCATCACACAAGTGGCGGCCAGGTAGACAAATGCAGTATCAGGTGCAGAGACCTCCATGTGTTATACAGGTGTGCCTTAACACCTGTCATCAAGAGACACGCACGTCTGTGTGTGTGTGTGTGTGTGTGTGTGTGTGTGTGTGTGTGTGTGTGTGTGTGTGTGTGTGTGTGTGTGTGTAAATAATAATAATAATTAACGATTTATTATTTAAGCCGGTGGCTGAAAATATACAAACTTACATGTGATTTAGACATAATAATATATGTTCACACATTTACAGGGCTGTACAGCACATAAATCAGAGTTGTTTATTATTTTAACAAGATGGATGGTGCTGTCTTATATCTATCAGTGCGGGCTCTATGGGCTGAATTATGTTGTCGGGCGGACTGTACGAGGTGGGCAGGGTACTGCAGGTGCGATGACGAGTATGATGCAGTAGCCCACTGCCAAATCTCATAGTGCGTGTCACTGTGTGTGTGTGTGTGTGTGTGTGTGTGTGTGTGTGTGTGTGTGTGTGTGTGTGTGTGTGTGTGTGTGTGTGTGTGTGTGTGTGTGTGTGTGTGTGTGTGTGTGTGTGTGCGCGTGTATGTGTGTGTGTGTGTGTGCTTATTATCCATGATAATATTATACAATACGTGTGTAAATATGGATGCGTGTGAGCAGGAAGACAGGTATATGAAACCACTCAGGACAGGTGTGTGGAGAGGAGGCAGGTATGGAAACAGCCAGGAGTATGGAGACCGCCAGAACAAGGGTGTGTGGGCCAGGCAACAGGGAGGTGGGTGGTCGGTGAGGACCAGTGACCACAGCCATCACCACATAATTACAAGTTACATTAAAGGAAGAAGCAGCGCACGAACGCTCTTCACCTTCCCATTTATACGGACGCCACCTGCTGCACATTCCTACATGAACACACTCTATAACACAGACGCGTCGAATAAACAAAGTGAACGCATCAAACATACACCAAGCGAAGACTGCGCATGGTGTGACTAGAGTCCTCACACCTCCATTGACACGAGGGCGGAGGGGGGGATGATTACTTATCGTCATTCATTTCATTATTATCATTCATTACTATCATTGTCAATATCCTTATTGAGCTATCGTTGCTATTAATCATCATCATCATCAACGTCACCATCATCCCTATAGATCACCAACACCACAATTATCACCACCAACCTCACAGGCAAGTGTACAACAGGTTTGAAGGTTTGATTAAGTCAACCACAGATACAAGTTTCTGTTGATCAAAATTGATTTATAATTGGTCTTGTTAATCATAATACTAACATTATTAACATCTGTGATGAAATGAAATATATTAATATGTGATGAACAGTTGACATTATTAACATCTGTGATAAACAGTTAACATTATTAACATCTTGATGAACAGTTAACATTATTAACATTATAAACATCGTCATGGAATGTTTAAAAGTGCTGAGTCAATGTTGTGACTGTTTCTATTATAATCAATATATATAATATATATATATATATATATATATATATATATATATATATATATATATATATATAAGCAGACAGACAGATAGAAGGACACACAAACAATACACACACACACACACACCCGCACACACAACATTCCACACACACACACACACAACAACCTACACACAAAATACCCCCTAGATGCACCCACCCCCACACACACACACACACATCACCCCCACAAAATTCCGCACACTCATCCTGGTGTTAAAATGTAAAGAAACCCGGCACAGCCACGTCTCCACATAAAAGTCTCTACCGTTGTTATCACACACAGGGAGCCAGCCACCACCAGTAATTGTAAATGAATAAGAACCAACTCTCTCTTTTTCTATCTGACTGGCACTTCTTGTTCATCTGGTGTAGCCAAATAACAGCCAGAACAATGATAAGTGAACCCCATATAGCCAACAATAATAACAGTAATGGATTAAAGTGAACATTACATTAGTCTAAATATCCAACAGTAACGACGCCTGAGTAAAAACTATAACAAATAATCTCTGTTCTCGACAGCTGCCTAACAACAACAATAAACCTTATCAACAGATATATTGGTCACTCTGGAGGATATTCGACCATAATAAAAATTAATCACAGGATAACCACAACAACAACCCAAGATTAACATAACAACCAATCGCTAACTTTGCTAATGTTAGCGACAAACAACATTACATCATTAACTATTATCTCTCTAAGCGGAAATAACCAACAACAGTCAAAATAAACACCATCAGCTGTAGGACTTAAGTTGATTGGTCAGTCTTGGCGGGAATGCATGAGATAAATGTTTATGATTGCCGTCAAAACAAACATTTGTAAATACCTCTGTCTGCACAAACAAATGAACATCAGCTTTTAGCCCAAGAATGACGTCTTGTTGATTTCAAACGTCTGGGAGATGTGGGGCCCCTGGCAGGTGTGCGGCAATAATGGGGCCTGGATGGTGGATTATGAGCTTTGAATCCCTGGATAATGGGGATGAGATACGACAAACCCCGGATAATGGGGATGAGGTACTCAAACCCCGTATAATGGGGGAACAGATACTTCAGACCCTTAGATAATATAGGTTAAAAGCACAAAATCACAAATAAGGAAACCGAAAAGACTGAGGCACCGAACCTCTGAAATAATGGGTAAGAGACTCAAGAGCCGCCCAAAATGCGAATGAGTTACTGGGATAATGGGGTTACGTAATGTTCAGCTGATAATGAAGGTATGGGTGAGAGTGGGTCACGGAGGAGCAGTGTGGCAGGATTGATAACCCTCATAATTACAGAGGAACCCGACGGGAAGATGATGGGGAGGCAAGACAGACGGCCTGGTGAATAACACACCTCCCTACCTACCTATCTCTCTCCCCTGCCCACCCCTGAGAAAAAGTAAGGAGGATAAAATAAGGGGGAGATGTAAGGAGGGAGAAGGTGGAGGAGGAGAACAGGGAGGAAGACGGGAGGAGGAGCCGATGAATGGAGGGGTGGAGGAGGAGAGAGGGGATATATCTAGACAAGGAAAGCTGAGGAATGGAGGAAAGAGAGAAGGGAGGGAGGAGGTACACCTATAGAGGAAAGAAAGAAAAGGGAGAGAAGGTCACAAGGAAGAAACAGAGGGAGGGAAGGAGGCACAGGTAAGGAAGGGGAATACCTCATTTAGACGAACAAGAATTTAAAGAAACTCCAACACAAAAAAGAAGGATGGATGATAAAGGATAAGGACAGAGAAAAGGAAAATAAAAAAAATAAGAAGAAGGAATTACATTGTATAAAATATAGAGATAAATATTGACACGACATAATGAAAAAAAATAGTGAGAGAAAAAAAGAAAGAAAGAAAAAGAGAGCCAGTCGTGGTTTATCGTCGTCGTCACCTGATAACCAAAACACTCCATCCTGCCGGTGTTTTATGCCATCAGATAAACGAATATTTAACGTGTCAGATGCATGGCGGTGTTCTCAACGACGAGAATCAATATTTGAGAATGAGTGTTTAGGACCCTGGGATAACAATATGTGGAGGGTGATAGTCTCTTCACCGTGCGTAGTCACAACCAGAATACGGAGGAGAGTGAGGTCTCACTGATGTAGAATGATGATGATACCATAACAGAAACTACTAATTATAATAAAAATATCAATACTACTAAAATAATCCAGGTACTACTACTCGGAATAATAGCCCAACTAAATTATGTACCCAAAATATTCAACAACCGCTGATTGTCAATTATTCACGCTACTGTAATAATTTTTGATAATTAAAACAGAAGGCTACAATTATTTAATTATGGATGAAGAAGAGGATGCGCAGGTGAATCAGACCGAGCGGAGAGAGGGCATATGTACCCTGCCCAGGTGAATTTGTCGAAATCCACGCGTTGGGGGCACGATGTCCGACCCACCGTCTCTAATGCCCCTTATCTGTAATAACTAACTTGAGATGTAATAACTTTAAGGGCAATAACTTCATGTAATAACTTTACTGAAATAATTCCCTTAAGTACTAACCTTATGTAATGTCAAACTCATAATGTACCAGCATTAATTACACCCAATATATTTAGTGTCACCAATAGTTCAAGCGTTAACAAGTTGTTAAACCAATAATAAGTCCTAAACCACATAAACCTGGTCTTACAATTATATAAATTTAATTTTCTTTTTTTCATTTATTCATAAATTATATTTCTCTTAATGCTTTTATTTTCTTTCTATCAACATGATATCTTAATAATTGATGATACACCCATGCATTAATAGTATAATAATCAGGAAATAATTATATAACTCACAGCCTGTCATAACAAGGAGCCTTACTATGTAGGTAGTGAGTGTAGAGGACAGGGCGGTTTTAATACAGCTTTAATCACAAAATTTCAGGTTAATGTGAACATAATTATACAAATATCCTATAATTAGTTAATAACCACCAGTAAATGACCATGCAAATGTCAGTTATTCAAACTTAGTCGTATGAAACCTTTTCATTTAATCGTACTTATAATCAAGTAAACATTATACAATATGTACAGCATATTTGGCCATAACCGCTGCCTTGACCTGCAGGGTCAGTCTTCACTACTGTACTGTACTATAAAATATATAAAATATACAGATAATGCAGTGCAACAGTATTAAATAATTTTTCCTATAAGAGATTTTAAGTAATAATTTATAAAAAATAAAAAGACTTTCTCGGACTTTCTGTTGATTATATTGAAAAAGGGTAAATGCCATAATATACGACACATATTTAAAGAAAAAATACAGGGTTTTATATGAAGAAAAGAAACGAAAAACCCAGGTGATTATTTTTGCCAACCTGGACGAGACTGCTATTATACTGTGACTGATACATTAAGTATGGCGGCCACCCAGCTGTAAATAATCACATGATGGCTCTGTTAGGCTTATCTTGCTGCAGATGAATTACTGTTTCTTGTTTATAAACCTGCACTGTCTATCTACACTGTATACCTGCACTCGTACACGATTGTGTACTAACAATGCTCAAATATTCTGAATCAATATAAACTAATATAACGACTTTAACTAAATGAATAAAAGCGTCGGTCGATTGCACACTGGCTCTCTTTCTGTCTGTGGTTCGATCCCCGAGCACTCCAGTTCACCAGCTACCTGGAGCTTACAACTTGGGGAAGTGAAGACGTTGAGTGCAGTGCCAGCCATGCTGCCTCCTTGCGTACCGAAGAGGTAGGTTAGTGTGCGGTATCCACACTGTCCCTATCGGGCAAGATGCCTATGGGACCTACATAACTTTTCACAGAATAAAATGATATGCCTACATGACGCCAGAGTCACGAGAACAACAACGATCCGTCTTGAAGGTTGACAGAAACACCGGTTCATCTTCCCCAAGGTGTCGGGTGGCTTCCATAACAAGTATGCATCAATATGAGGATCGTGTTACACCGCGATACTTGTGCCACCATCACCAGCACCTGGTGAGGGGCGGGCAAGTGTCAGAGAACCTCCTTGGTACTAGTGACGGAGTTCGGTACATACCATCAAAATAATATCTTTACAATTATAAGACACACAACATACGAAGGGTTTTGGCAACCCTGCACAGATAAAACAGGAGAGACAGTATTGAAACCCATCAGACCTCCAGAAATATTTGACGGCACCGTCATATAGTTTCACCGTTTATGAATGAATGGGTATTGGCCGCAACGACGGACGTGATTGGTGATGGTTTGCTATAGGTAGATTGACCGTTTGGAGACACGGGTTACCACAGGGGTTCTTCAACTGCACCATCACTGATAAAAGTCCTGTCGCCTCCTCTGTGTTACCCACGAACCCCGAAACCCGAAATTCAGATTCGTGAACCTGAAGCAGTAGACTGATGTTATCTGCCCTTAAATGCTTCGGATTCACGAGTCTGGATCTCGGAGTTCGTGGTTCAGGAAGAGAGACGACAGATTTGTGGCATAGTTTTCGTTTTAATAACACTGATACATGTGGCGTGCTTAGAGTTTATTAATGATTACTTACCTGGTTTATAATGGAGGTTCATAACAATACCTTTATTATTTTAGAAGGTCCACTACTACTACTTCCTCGTGCTGACAATTCAACCTAACTAACCCTAACCAAACCTAATCAATCCAACCTAACTCAACCCAACCCAGCTAGTAGGAGAGAGTCGTCATCGCCGTGTATGGTGGAAGTGACCTGTTGATATTGCTTCAGCGATCAGATTTTGTTTTCCCCAGATTTGTCGACCAGGAGGTCTGGACCTGAACACCAGTGCCGGAGTGCCATTCGTCACCCCAACCCATTGAGGTGGTCGACGGGTTCTGAGGAGCCGCACACACACACACACACACACAACACACACACACACACACACACACACACACACATACATACACCAACACACACACACACACACACACGTCTACATGTTATTAACCACCTCGTTACAACACCAACACACACACACTCGCCTGCACAACCTTCATAAATTACACCACCAGCATTCATTATCATTATTCATTATAATTATTTAATGGTATTAATTTATCCAGTAATGAAGGAGGTAGTTAGGGATACCCACCATACGAGGGGATGATGGATACAATAATCAAAGGAGGAAGGCTGACAGGACACGGGAGGAAAGAGGAGCCTGGCAGGACACGGAAGGAAGGGAGGGCGGGAGGAGGCTGGCAGGAGGCACCAAGGCTCACGTGGACAACTGGTCTTCCTCCTCAGCACACAGTTTAGTAGCCTTCTAAAACAAACTTAACAAACTTTTATTAAACTCCCAAAGAAACACCCGGAGGTAAAGACACCTTATAGACATAGTATAATTAATCACAAGTTCAATGCTCCATGTCTTTGTATGTCTTAAGATAACAACACTCCCAGTTATTTTCCTTGAGTAAACAGCCAATACAAACTGGTCGAAGTACTGAG